>NC_079216.1:15766318-15846638 GCF_029633865.1 Lampris incognitus | reverse complement strand
AGGTGAAGACAACAGGCGGCCAACCCGTGTGGATAAAACATCCGAGTAATTCCAAAACCTCTTCTTCGTTCTCTGACGATCGACTCCTCTTCTAACCTGGACATCAATGGTGCTATAATGGGTCTGTTACAAGATGGTCACCTGTCAGGCGAAGGCTTTCGGAGGAGGAGAAGATGACCTGACAGCGGTGAAATGATGCCAGGAGCTGGGGGTGTTTTCAGGACACTGCAGGGAGTGTTCAGGGTCACCTATTGAATATGCTCGGTTCAATGTAAATATAGTCTGCTTTCTTTAGTCGCCAGCATGAGAAAGCCTTGCCTTACAAACTCTTTGGGATCCATTTGAACTGTCAGACACCCCTAGGCTTGTAAAGCTTAGTGCATGCTTTGTTTGCCGGCACTGGAGTTGACCTCAAAACTCTCTGTGGATCTAACGTCGATTGTTTGAGTTAGAATTAGGATGAAGGGCAGGACATCAGGAGCGGGGCTGGCTCTGTGGACCATAGGATTTGTCTGTCTGTGGATTACAGCACAAGCCCAGATGAAGATCCCACCAGAGACGTGAGTGTTGTTCTCGACATGCCCCTGAATCACACCTGTTTCTCCTACATCCCACTTCTGTGGTACATCCCACCTGTCTGACCTACATCACACTTGTCTCTCCTACATCCCACTTCTGTGGTACATCCCACCTGTCTGACCTACATCCCACTTCTCTCCTACAGCCCACCTCTCGCCTACATCCCACCTGTCTGACCTACATCACACCTCTCTCCTCCATCACACCACTCCATCCTACAATACATCTCTGTATTACATCATTCTTTGTACTACATTACTACATCACACATCTCTATACTACGTCACACCCGTATGTACTACATCAAACCTCTATCCTACATCATGTCTCTTTATCCTACATCATTCCTCTCTGTACTACATCATACGTCTATACTACAACACACCTGTATGTTCTACATCACACCTGTCTTTCCTACGGCCCACCTGTCTGTCCTATATCCCACCTGTCTGAATGACATCACACCTCTCTCCTACATCACAAATCTCTCATACATCACACCATTCCATTCTACAATAAATCTCTGTACTACATCATTCCTCTCTGTATTACATCACACGTCTCTGTACTACATCACACCTGTATGTACTATGTCACATCTCTGTCCTACATTATGTCCCTCTGTCCTACATCATTCCCCTCTGTACGATATCACAACTATACGACATCACACCTGTCTGTCTTACATCATTCCTCTACTGTATCGCACATCTCTATATGACATCCCACCTGTCTCTGTCTTACATCACACTTCTCTGTACTACATCACACCTGTCTCTGCTTCTTCTAGGCTCCGCGTTACTTTTCTTTGTTGATGTTTCTCTATTTTCATAAAAGAAGCATCCCCGAAATGTAATTGTTTTATAGACCTCCAAGAGCTTCAAACCCCCTAACCCTGATGAAGTTCCTGCTCCTGGCATTTGTCTGTTTTAAGTGACGTGATGTAGGTCATAATAATTTCTACACAAGTGGGGCTGGAAAAAACATATTCATCAATTTTTTACGGAGGAAAAAAAGCCACGCATAACATAACCTTAAGTTTATAATTTAGTATGCTTTGTTTAGTGCATTTATTCTTTGCTGCTGATCTTTTATTCCATCAAGAAGAACTTCATTCTCAACGTGAAACAGTGGAGGTTGAAATAGAGAAAGAGACCAAAAACAGTAATGTAACATAAAATAACTTTATATCTACTGTACAGACTGGTAGTGTTGTGTGGGAAAGGACATCCTGCAATAATAAGGTCCTCTGTATCTGAATAATCAACAGACAGTGTAATAATATCCAATACTGCAAGGTTGTTAGGGATTAAACATTTCACAAATATAAATAGCGGCATGGTGGTGCAGTGGTTAGTGCGGCCACCTCGCAGCAAGAAGGTCCTGGGTTCGAGCCCCAGAGTAGTCCAACCTTGGGGGTCGTCCCTGGTCATCCTCTGTGTAGAGTTTGCATGTTCTGCCCGTGTCTGTGTGGGTTTCCTCCGGGTGCTCCGGTTTCCTCCCACAGTCCAAAGACATGCAGGTCAGGTGAATCGACCATACTAAATTGTGTGTGTGTGTGTGTGTGTGTGTGTGTGTGTGTGTGTGTGTGTGTGTGTGTGTGTGTGTGTGTGTGTGTGTGTGTGTGTGTGTGTATGTGTGTGTGTTTGTGGGCCCTGTGATGGCCTGGTGGCGGGTGTCTCCCTGCCTGCTGCCCAATGACTGCTGGGATAGCCTCCAGCGTCCCTACAGCCCTGAGAGCAGCATAAGTGGTTTGGATAATGGATGAATGGATGGACAAATATAAATAAAATAAAACCTAGCTTTAAAAAAAAACAACAGTAAAGAATAATGTAATGAACAATCAAGAATAAAACAAAAGTTCAGCATGATAAGCAGAAGAACGGAATTAGCAGCGTGCCTTAAACATGAGGGAGTACGACTGACTCTCCTGCACTATTGGGTTATTAAACTTTAGGTTATGCCCCTGTGATAAAGCAATATTGCAAACAAGCCGTTACAATAAACTAACTCAAGTGTGGACAAAGTGTCAGGGCCTTGGTGCAGAGTGGAGTTATTGAAACTCCTGGTGGCTATAATGACCCATAACTTCCGGGTTGTACCTTGGTGTTACATTGCATTGCTGAAGGGGCTGTGGTGTCTAACCAGCGGGTCATGACAGTTTGTTGTCCATGATGTCCAGCAGTTTGTTTCTTCCCCCACTTTTCTACCTTTCTACCTCCCACTGTTCCCAGTCAACCTGGGTGGCGTCAGCTGCCCTCCCTGATTAGTTTGCCAAGCCTTTGAGCATCACTGACACACATGTTCCTCCCATCTCACAACATGAAATACTATACAAGGCAGTATTCAAGGTAGCATTTCACAGAAACGTCCTTTCAACAACAACAAAAAAATGGTATCTCCGGTAGACTGTGTACATAATTTCCCATTAGCTGTGGCTCCTCTTTCGCCCTGGCCGGGAGATTCATCAGTGGTCACCACTGCCTACAGGAAGTACAGGCTGCTCACTCCTGCTAGCTAAACCAGGAAGCAGCTCATCAGTGGTGATCAACTACTGATGATATAGGATATTTCAGGTGATAACTTAATTTGCATTTTCGTTTTCACTTACAAGTCCGTGGTTTAGACAAGCGTGTTTGATTGGACTTTGTTGAAACATGTCGGATGTCCCCATAAGATACCATTGTGTAGCTGAGTCCGGCAGTGCTGCTGTATCCCAAATCTCTATACAATTAAGTCAATGACATCATAATTGATATGCATGTTGGTGAACACTATGAAAATAAGACTTAGGTTGTAAAAAACCGAACAAAACAGAATTATTCTTTAAGACGATGAACCCATATTGTTGTGTTCACAACAAAGTCACACAACAGTTGTGCTTTGCAGCTATGGTGTCTGTGTTCATGTTACTGTGTTGTGTTGTGTTGTGTTGTGTTGTGTTGTGTTGTGTTGTGTTGTGAAGCAGGCTTTTTCTCAGCGCTATCATTCAGTTGGTCTGTGATTCTGTGGATTGCAACTCATTTAGTGCGTTCTTTAAATAGCCAGAATAAAAATCATTGTTTAATGGGAAAGACAGAGTTGATTAGGGCTTGAGCCATACTGGTTTTTTAAATATATTCTCAACATTGTGATATTTTTGTTGTTTTTTGCGATATGTATTGCAATATTAAAGAATAAAAATGAATTACATAATTTCATAATGTGCAGCTTTTAACTTTCAAATCTCCATTTGCAAAGAGCATATCACTCCAGCAAAGACGAGGGAGATTTTAGTAAGGCAGTTGTCCATGAAGCTGTTAAATCAAAGTAAATTATATTAGTTGTCAGATGTGCTAGGATATTCTTCTTCAAGAGCAGTCATCAAAAACAGACATTGCTATATTTTGTTTCGAATAAAATTTTTTGCCTAACGTGACAGATGGGCCAAATTTGCGTTGCATTGCGTCCTTCACAGTGTGTTTATTGCACGTGCACGTTGGGATGTTAGTTCTGAAGCGATATATTGTCCGGCGCTGGAGCTGATGCTCTGTTTATCTGCAGCTGCTGCTGTTCCAGAGTGTGATCAGACGATGACCTGAATCTTCTCTCCAAATCTCTCCTGTATGATCAGCTCCTCTACTCACATATCCCTGTCTATCATCACCTCCTCTCACCTCTCGCTTCTCGTCCTCTCCTCTCATTGCTTCATTTTCTGTCTCCCCTCCTTTAAAATCTGCTCTTTCATTTTTCTCTTCTTCCCTCCTCTCCTCTCTTCTACTCTTGTCTCCGTAAACTGACCCACAGCCGACTGCCACCCAAATCACATCTTCTATAACGCTCCCCTGTGGTGGAGAGATGAGCCGTGTAGTCGGCTGTGCCTGCCAGACGACCACCGTCGGTCTCATCCACATCAGTTGGCAGGCCAGGCCACACAGCAGCCAAACATGAGTTGATGTGATCTGCTATTGGACAAAGCGGGGATTTTACTCCGCCCTGTGAAAATGCTGTCCCCCCCCCCCCCCATCCCTGCAGGAGATGAGCTTTTAGTGTGGGAGCAGCAGGACGAACCGCAGACTGTCAATCACATGCCTGACTGTGTTTCTAAATCTCATGGGGGAAGGCTGGCAGTCATGTGGACCGTTATTCCCAAAGTTCAGAGGGTATCTGCCTCTTCTGTTGTGGGGAGGCAATTCTCTGTGGTACAGTCTGCCTAGCTGGCATGCTGACACCTAAAACTGTGGAAGACACCAAAGCCACCAGGAGTTTATATAATCAAAAACTGCTCATATCCCTGCTGTCTTGCAAAAAAAAATGATCTCATCATCCATCTTTCTTCTTTTCATTTGGGTAGAACACAGCACAAAATGTTGAGTATTACAGTGAACGCTTTGTTTCCTCAGCCTAGAAAAGCACGATAGAAATGCAGCTATTTGATTTAATTTCTCATTTAATTTACATATACATGCAGCTCACACTGTTATCAAGAAAAATACATTTCGGTTCCCAGCTCACTAACCGACAGTATGGTGGTCAAAGGTCGTATCTTGTGTAGTTTTAGAGACAGGATAAACTTTTTTTCTCCACACTGAAGTCCTGAAGTTTTTAAAATACAAACACACACACACACACACACACACACACACTTGCTTGCTGGTAGTCCATCGAGTCCCATGATGACATCCCTCCTTGTTAACGGTGTGTTCTTTGATGACTGTAGAGTCCAATTCTTGATCCACAAGTTTTATTGCATGTTAGGCGTATGAAGTCTGAGTTAGTGGGGGCAGGCATGGTTGTGTGTCTCCTTAGTCTTTTCTCTTGTTTTTTCACATTCCTCTCAATTTCCAGCTATTCTATACCTCTGTGGCAGATCTCCCGCCAGCTGGAATGGTTGATGGCAGCTTGCTCCAGTCTCAAGGGGTCGAGACAACACTTCTTCAGTGACATTTTTTGCTGGTCTTTGTATCGCTTCTTCTGACCACCTGTGGACCAGCGGCCCAGATGAAGCTGTCGATACAGGACTTGATGTGGCAGGTGTTCTTGGGGCATCTTGATGACATGCTCAAGTCGGCACAGTTGGTGTTCAGTGACCATGGCTTCTATGCTCTTGCAGTTTCTTCTAGCAAGAATCTCAGCATGAGGAACACGGTCACGCCACGTGATCCCCATGATTCGTTGCAGACACCTTATGTGGAACTGTTCCAGTTTCCTTAGGTGGCAGCTGTATGTGAGCCAGGCTTCACAGCTGTATAGGAGAGTTGTGATGCAGATGGCTTTGTAAATGGCAATTTTGGTGTGGAGGTGTTTGTGTTGGAAGACCTTATGTTGGAGCTTGCTGAAGGCCACAGAGGCTTGTTTGATTCTATTATGAGTTTTGTGATTAGTGTTGCAGCTCTCAGAAAGGATGCTGACCAGATATTTGAAAGATAGAGCAACTGACAGTGGTCAGTGTTCTATAGTGAAGACAGGCATAGTGGGTGGGGGGCTGGACCTCCATTGGCATATCACCTCAGTCCTGGTGATGTTGACTGATAGACCCAGCCTGCTGTAGGCATTCACAACTGTGGCAAGGATGGTTTGCAGGTCTTCTGGTGTGTGAGCTAAAAGAGCGCAGTCGTCAGCATACTGCAGCTCAATGACCTGCACTGCAGACAAGTTGGTGGTTGCCTGGAATCTTCGGGTGTTGAAGAGGTTTCCATCTAGCCTAAAGTCTACTGTGATCCCACTACTTCCTCCAGATCTTTATGAAAAAGTTTTGCAACACATTGGAATTAAATGTTGAAGAGTACCTGTGCCAGCAAACACCCCTGCCTCACTCCAGTGCATACATTAAAGGGCGCCGATTCCTGCCCTCCTATGGCCACCTGTGCCACCATCTCATCATGGAATTATGATAGAATGTTCACAGATATGCTTGGACAGCCAAACTTTCTGAGGATTTTCCAAAGTAACTCTTGATTCACAGTGTCAAAAGCTTTGAAGAGGTCAACAAAAGCCATGAAAAGGTCCTGATGTCATACACGGCACGTTTCTTGTAGCTGTCTTAATGTGAAAATCATATCCACAGTACTCCTGTTCTTCCTGAGACCACACTGTGACTCTGGCAGCAGATGTTCTGTCAAGTGCATCACCATCCTGCATAGCATGACCTTTGCTAAGACCTTGCCTGCAACAGCTAGGAGGGATTATGCCATGACTGTTGCTGCAGATGGACTTGTCACCCCTGCTTTGTACAGGGTGACAATTTTAGCATCCCTCCATTGTTGAGGGACACTCTGCTAGTCCCAGACCTGCAGGATGTACTGATAGGTCATTCTGGTGCACAAGTTTCCTCCTTGTTTGAGGAGTTCTGCTGAGACACCATCACTGCTAGGGGACCTACTGTTCTTGAGGGAGTTGATGGCTGCAAGTACTTCTTGAAAAGTTGGTGAGTGGTCAAGGTCTGGGATGGGCCGACAAATTGGCAGCTCTTCCAGTATGGATTGGTCGGTTGGTGAGTGCTGGTTAAGTAGGGCTTCAAAATGTTCAGCCCACCTTGCCAGGGTCTGCTTTTGGTCTTTCAGGGTTGTCAGTCTGTCCACTGATTTTCAGGGTGTGATAGAGCAATTCCTAGGGCCGTATATCTTTATAGAATCTTTATAGTATTGTAGAAGTTGTGCATATAATTTCTGTCAACATATGATTGAATCTTGTAAGCTTTGTTCCTCCACCATGTATTTTGCAGAGTGCACAAGGTTGTTTGTACCTCCTTACGTGCTGTTTGCCACTGCTGCTGAAAGATGGCGGATGCAGGGCTCCAGTCCTGATGTTTTCTGGCTCTGTAGCCTATAGAGTCACTTGCAGCTTGATGTAGCAATGAAGTTAGGGAGGATCCATTTCTGATCCATGGAATTGTCAGAAGTCAGAATGGCTTCAAACTCTAGTGCCAACAGAGTGACGGATGTCATTCCATGCTGGGGCCGACTTCAATTTAGCACACACACACACACACGCACACACACACATGCACACTCACACAGATCTCTGAGGAGAGCCCCGTCTCAGTGGGACTGACATGGTTAAAAAAGGAAAGATAAAAAAATAAATGGCTATTGCTACCAAATATAGGTGCAGAGCCTTTTGTTTAATATTGTTTCCATTTAAATGGCAATTATGCAACTAGTTAACCGACTATTATTTAAAAAAAAGATTAAAAAAAAGAATAACGGAGAACACTTAAAATTAATTGATCCATCCATTATCCGAACTTATTAATTGATAATTAATAAGGAATTGAATCAAGTGCAACTGGACTTGGTTATATATCCGTGAAGACGTTTTGCCTCTCATCCAAGAGGCTTCATCAGTTCGTGCCTTTCTGACTAGACCAAGCTAGTCTGACTAGACCAGTCTAGTCTGACTGGCTGGTGATGAAACTCAGATATTTATCCTCTTTGGAGTCGTTATCAGAGCTATTGATGTCAATGGCTCTTTTGTGTTCCGATGTTTAGCAATAACAGTCGTTGGAGGTGTTAGTTTCGACTTCGTTAGTGCTCCATTCAGTCTAAATATCTGAGTTTCATCACCAGCCAGTCAGACTAGCTTGGTCTAGTCAGAAAGGCACAAACTGATGAAGCCTCTTGGATGAGAGGCGAAACATCTTCACGGATATACTATAACCATATCCAGTTGCACTTGATTCAATTCCTTTGGATAACTATGACCTGGATGAATGAGAACATTCACAGACATAATTAATAAGTTCGGATGATGATGTCCTCCGCTGTCCTGACATCAGTGGGGATGTCAGGACAGCGGAATCGCTGCCCATCTTTCGGCGCAGGTTGAAAACTCACCTCTTCAAGAGCTACTACCCTGTTACTTGTTCTTAGCACTTATTGTATTCACTCATTTAAAGAAAAAAATCTCTTTCTTGCACTTTTACTTTAGCATTGGTTTTGCTCTTAGATGCTTGTTTAGGGAGAAGATGCACTTATGACCTCTGATGACAAGTAGTTCTCCTGATTTCCTATGTTAAATGATGCCCTTATTGTAAGTCGCTTTGGATAAAAGGGTCGGCTAAATGACTGTAATGTAATGTAATATAATGTAATAAAACAATGAATTACAGATGGATAACAGACTTGTTGTATCCCATAAGGAGTCCTGGCTGACAGCTACCTCTTACAACTTCCTGTTCATCCATGTTATGTTGACTTTTATAAGAATCACGAGATTTGAGTTCTTCAAACCAGAATGCTTAAAAAGTATTATTTCATCATAAAGGACAGATGTGTAAGTCATACTTTTTGATTGAAACTTAGCCTACTTCTATACAAAGATTAGTTTTGTTTATTTTTTTCCCCCAAATTGACTAATAGGCTAGCCCCACCCAGCCCCACTACCAAACAGGTCTCCTCAGTAGAAAATACATTTACCAACAGATACTGAAACATTGGTTGTTTAAACCCAGGTTTAAATGTAGGCTACTCTTAGTCTGGGGATGGGGCGGTTGCTGATTTACCAGCCCTGGTGAGTGCAGCTGTCTGTGATGTAAAGTGGTCAAACACTACAACAACATGTCACCGTAGCTGTCAGTACGTTTAACAACAAATACAATCTGGAGGGTTGTAGTTTTAAAGTATTGTGACATTTGAAACATGAATATTGCACGAATGCATAATGACTAAGCGCATTCATTCATTTGTACATTTCACTCGCCATTCACCCTTAATCCAACTCAGGCTGGAGCCCATCAGAGAAATTAAGTTTCCTTTGTTAATCCCCCTTGGGGAAAATCAGTTACTGCAAATTAACCCATCCCAGCTGTGATCTGTGTAGCTAGGAGCAGTGGGCTACCGCCTTCATGCTGCGCCCAGGGACCAACTCCAGTTCCTTTCCAATTGCCTTGCTCAGGGGCACAGACAGGAGTATAAACCCTAACATGCATGTTTCTTTTGATGGTGGGGGGAACCGGAGCACTCGGAGAAAACCCACCGCAGACACGGGGGAACATGCAAACGCCACACAGGGGACGACCTGTGATGAGACCCCAAGGTTGGACAAGCCCAGTGTTTGAACCCAGGACCTTCTTGCTGTGAGGCGACAGTACTAACCACTGGGCCACCATGCCGCCCATGAAAGGCACTGTAGACACCCTGCACAAGTTGCCAACCCATTATGAACCCACATACAAAATAACTGTCATACTATTTTTATAACTGGGCAATTATTGGTATCCAATTCACCTGACATACACGTCTTTGGATTGTGAGAGGAAGCCACAGAAGAGCTTGGATTGAACTCCCTTCACCTTGAGGCAGTAGTGCTAATAACAGGCAACATGTTCACATACTGTACACTCAGCAAATTACCACTGACCTGGCAAAAAATTAACTGCGCTGCTGACCTGGGAAAAGCACGTAGCGTATACACTGATGAGTAAAAACATTATTACCACTCACAGGTGAACTGAATAACGTTGATCATCTCCAAACAAATCGCATGTCAAGGTCTGGGTAGATTAAATGGTAAGCGAACAATCAGTTCTCATAGTCAACATGTTGGATACAAGAGAAGTGGGCAGGAGCACAGACCTGAAGGATTTTGAAAAGGGCCAAACTGTTCTGGCCAGAAACAGCAAGGCTCGTGGGGTGCTCACCGTCAGCAGTAGTGAGTACCACCGACAGTGACCCAAGGAGGGACAAACCACAAACCGGCAACAGGTTGTTGGGCACCCAAGGCTCATTGATGCATGAGGGCAATGAAGACTACCCATCTGGTCCGAACCGACAGAAGGTCTATCGTGGTACAGGTCACAGAAAATTTTAATGATGGTTACAGGAGGAATGTGTCACAAGACAGTGCATCACACCCTGCTGCATATGGGGATGTGTAGCCACTGACCGCTCAGAGTGACCATGATGATTCCTGTCCACTGTCGAAAGTACCTACAATGGAGACGGACGCAAGTGCTGGAACTGGACTTTGGAGCAGTGGAAGAAGGTCGTCTGGTCCGATGAGTCTTGTTGTCTTTTAGATCACGTGAATGGCTGTGTATGTGTGCGCCATTTACCTGGTGAAGTGTTGGTACCAGGATGTACTGTGGGAAGACCACAAGCTGCTGGAGTTTGATTTTGATTTTGATATACGCTATTGATCCCCATAGGAAAATTATGCTCTACATTTAACCCATCCTAGCTGTGTAGCTAGGAGCAGTGGGCAGCCGCCGTGCAGCACCCGGAGACCAACTCCAGTTCATCTTGCCATGCCTCGGGTCAGGGGCACACACAGGAGTACTAACCCTAACATGCATGTCTTTTTGATGGTGGGGGAAACCAGTGCAGCCGGAGGGAAACCCACCGCAGACATGAGGAGAACATGCAAACTCCACACAGAGGATGACCTGGGATGACCCCCAAGGTTGGACAACCCTGGGGTTCAAACGCAGGACTTCCTTGCTGTGAGGTGGCAGCACTATCCACTGCGCCACCGTGCTGCCCCGTTGGGCAATGTTCTGCTGGGAAAGCCTGGGTCTAGCCATTCAAGTGGCTGTCAATTTGACACATGACACCTACCCAAACATCATTGCGGACCAGGTACACCCTCTCATGGCAGTGGCCTTTCAGCAGGATATTCTGCCCTGTCACACTGCACACATTGTTCGGGAATGGTTTGAGGAACATGATGAAGTATTCAAGGTGCTGCCTTGGCCTCCAAATTCCCCAGATCTCAATCCAATTGAGCATCTGTAGGATCTGCTGCTAAGTCCTGCTGCCAGATACCACAGGACACCTTCAGGGATCTTGTAGAGTCCATACCCCAACGGGTTGGTGCCGTTTTGGCAGCACACAGAGGACCAGCAGCATATTAGACAGGTGGTCATTATGTTTTGGCTCATCAGTATGTTTCTGACTCATACTTAACATTCCTCCTTGAATTGTGTGTGTGTGTGTGTGTGTGTGTGTGTGTGTGTGTGTGTGTGTGTGTGTGTGTGTGTGTGTGTGTGTGTGTGTGTGTGTGGGGCCACCACAGTGTTTGACAGTGTGAGGGAGAGGATTAATGTCCACAACAGATGGACTAATAAAACTCCATTCTTTCTCAACATATTCTTTCTCAGTATATCTCAGCATATGCTGAGTAAACACACATGCGCGCGCGCACACACACACACACACACACACACACACACACACACACACACACACACACACACACACACACAGGCCATGACATTATGTGCTGTGTGAGATTACTTGACAGTGCATCATAATGTTAAGGTGTGTGTGTGTGTGTGTGTGTTTGTGTGTACGTGCAGGTTGGGAATCCTACGCTGATCCCATGGTGTGTTAATCCTATATGTGTTCTAGTTCATAAACCACCTGCCCTCTTATGTGTCTGTCTCTTTCTCTGTAACCCTGTCTCTTTCTCTGTAACCCTGTCTCTCTCTGTCTGTATCCCTAATTCTCTCTAGTTTTCTGTCTTTCACCCTGTTTCCTCCTCTCTCTCTCTTAGCTCATTTACTTTAAAGGTAGGACATACAGAAACTTGTAGATTCTCATTGATTTGGTAATTATTTTGTCCGGTTTTTCTTGGACACTGTAAGTCCTCTTACTTGAGAATATTCCATCATGTCCATCCATCCATCCATCCATTATCCAAACCCATTATCCTGCTCTCAGGGTTGTAGGGATGCTGAAGCCTATCCTAGCAGTCACTGGGCGGCAGGCGGGGGGGGGGGGGGGGGGACACCCTGGGCAGGCTGCCAGGCCATCACAGGCCATCATGTCCAATGTGTTTTAAAATGAACATTGTCTACAAGTCATACTCCTTGTATGTGCAAACTTACTTCCTGGTTGATAGAACTTCCACTTCCCGTGGAAAGCCAGCCACTCCTTTTCAGGAGTTTTATTGACTGTATAATATGAATGTCACAATACCGCGTGCCTCAACGACAAGCCTGGCGTTTAGTTCGACCTTCCTATGAGCAGAGTCCTTGTGTAATATTCTCCTCTTTTTTTTCCTAGCAGTTCAGCGTTTCCAATCCCTCCACACAGCCCTGTTGTGTCCATTCGTCCCTCCTGCAAACATGCAGACACACAGTATGAAGGCAGAGAGGTAGATGTAGGTGTTCTTCATCAGCCAGAAGAACCTCCACAGCACTACCTCTAACTGGATCCAAACAGTTTTACATGTTAACTTAAAGAAAGGGTTCATATTTGGTTTTGAACCCAGACCTCATTACAAGTTATATATCATGCAGACAAAACAAAACAAAAAAAACAAACTCAAGATTGCTTCAATATTGAGAAAACTGACAACTTTGCTATATATTCTGGCCGGGCTTCAGCAGCCTCTGATGACATAGTGACTTAAATGCTCATTCAAGTCAAGTCAAGTCAATTTTATTTGTGTAGCCCAATATCTCAAATTTGCCTCAATTTGCCTTACAGCAACACAAATAATTCAAAAAAAAATTTTTTTGATTTCTTTTTTATTTTACAACCTGAGTCTTATTTTCATGTTTGTTTGCTGTTGTCTGTATCTGTTACAACATCGTTTTACTCAGCAGTGTCATTTTGGAGATTTTGGACATTATAGCGCCGCTAGAGGCAGCTATACTTAGCACAAAAAGTAAAGAAATTTGTGTTTGGTAGATTATTTCTTTGTTGTAACAATGCTTCTTTGCAATAAATCTTATACCTTGGAAAGCCTGTTTACTTCCCTTTTAAATGGGGCCACATTTGTAAGGAACATGCATTTGTGGGATGAGCAGTAGAGCTGAATATGTGGGCTGCACCCATGAAAAATTTGCCAAATCTTCTCTGCCAATGCCAAACAGCTTATTTTGCTGTTGCTATTAACTCTTGTTTTGAGCTTCTGGTACCCCAGGTGCTGACAACCAGCTGCCTGATATAAGATTTACTGCCAAGAAGCATTGTTACAACAAAGAAATAATCTACCAAACACACATGTCCTTACTTTTTGTGCTAAGTTTATATTAAACGGTGTCTTGAACGTCGGCCATGTTCCTCGTCGTATACGTAACACACGCTGAGCTCTGCAGCCCCGGAAGGAGATTCAGCAAACTGTCGAGTTTCTCAGTACTGAAGCGATACATCCTGCTGATAAAAATCAGATTAATCTTATGGATTGTGCCGGAACTCTTCAGGTAGTAGTTTCTCTTTTCTTACAGGAGGTGATCATTCATTTTCATGGCTATCTGAGTGCTCATATCTGAGTGATTTTTGAGCACTCAGATGAAGAAGAAAAAAAATGATGAAAATATGTTCATCTACAAGCATCCCAGTGTGCATAAAAGTTTGTCATGGCTGGGGGCGTCCGGGTGGCGCGGAGGTCTATTCTGTTGCCTACCAACACAGGGATCTCCGGTTCGAATCCCCGTGTTACCACCGGCTTGGTCGGGCGTCCCTACAGACACAATTGGCCGTGTCTGTAGGTGGAAAGCCGGATGTGTGTATGTGTCCAGGTCGCTGCACTAGCGCCTCCTCTGGTCGGTTGGGGCGCCTATTCGGGGGGAGGGGAACTGGGGGGAATAGTGTGATCCTCCCACGCTCTACGTCCCCCTGGCGAAAGTCCTCACTGTCAGGTGAAAAGAAGTGGCCGGTGACTCCACATGTATCGGAGGAGGCATGTGGCAGTCTGCAGCCCTCCCCGGATTAGCAGAAGGGGTGGAGCAGTGACCGGGATGGCTCAGAAGAGTGGTGTAATTGGACGGGTACAATTTGGGAGAAAAAGGGGGAAAAATACGGAAAATAAAAGTTTTTCACGGCAGACCATGACCTGTGTACACTTTAGGTATTCGTTTTGTTGTGTATTAAGACCAGGAACTACTCTAAAATGTTATCTCTCTCTGACTTTCATAAATGGCGTCTATGAGTTCATCTATGAGTTTCTGTTCTCTTTTGAAATATCATTAATTGATGAGAGAAATACACAAAAAAGAGATAAAATTTGATGAGTACATATAGACAGCAAGAAGTGAGCGAGGTTCTTCCTTCGAGTGTTGAACCAGTTCATCACAGCAGCCTTCCTCTGTCAAGCCGTTGACAGATATAAGAGGTCTTCATATCAATACAAAATCTAAACCCATATGAAGCTGCCTTGTCAGGACTCAAACAGAGGTTAAATGAGTCATACTTGATGTTCTCCCTCCCTTGAAATGTGTTTTACGCTGACTGTCATGATGCAGTTTCTATAAACATAGCAATAAATTAGATATTAGATGTCAATTCTATACAACAAGTGCACTCTGACAGTGATTAGAAAGCCCCTCATCCCTCCCCGTTAACGGGGGTGCTGTCTGAACCGGGCAGGTCTTCTGTCCTCGGCTCAGCAGACACCTGCAGACCTGCGGTGACCCAGATTGGCAAAGCACAGATTATCCTGACCAGCTCCACCGCTGGCATATTAACAAAGCTTTTTTTCTGCTGTCCAAACCACCGGTCAGGAGTGTCGAGAGACATCACACAGCTGAACACATAATCCAAACGTTATCTCTATCCATCCTACATACGAGACAGTATGGTAGATCACAAAATGCATTGATAACATGACTGCCATTCTGCCACCAGTAGAGCAGAACCAAACAACACACCATATTCACACTTCTCTGTCTATTACTACTAGTGGTACTACTGCTGCTATTACCACTATTATCACAATAGTACACAATATCAATATTACACAATATCAGTGCTAATACAACAACCTATACTACAAACTGTACTAATGATAATAGTTATAATTAACAAATAACAGATAAAAGAAGGCATTCTGTTACCCTGTCCTGAGTATTTTTATATTTTTATGTGATATATATACACTACCGTTCAAAAGTTTGGGATCACATTGAAATGTCCATATTTTTGAAGGAAAAGCACTGTACTTTTCAATGAAGATAACTTTAAACTAGTCTTAACTTTAAAGAAATACACTCTATACATTGCTAATGTGGTAAATGACTATTCTAGCTGCAAATGTCTGGTTTTTGGTGCAATATCTACATAGGTGTATAGAGGCCCATTTCAAGCAACTATCACTCCAGTGTTCTAATGGTACAATGTGTTTGCTCATTGGCTCAGAAGGCTAATTGATGATTAGAAAACCCTTGTGCAATCATGTTCACACATCTGAAAACAGTTTAGCTCGTTACAGAAGCTACAAAACTGACCTTCCTTTGAGCAGATTGAGTTTCTGGAGCATCACATTTGTGGGGTCAATTAAACGCTCAAAATGACCAGAAAAAGAGAACTTTCATCTGAAACTCGACAGTCTATTCTTGTTCTTAGAAATGAAGGCTATTCCATGCGAGAAATTGCTAAGAAATTGAAGATTTCCTACACCGGTGTGTACTACTCCCTTCAGAGGACAGCACAAACAGGCTCTAACCAGAGTAGAAAAAGAAGTGGGAGGCCGCGTTGCACAACTGAGCAAGAAGATAAGTACATTAGAGTCTCTAGTTTGAGAAACAGACGCCTCACAGGTCCCCAACTGGCATCTTCATTAAATAGTACCCACAAAACACCAGTGTCAACATCTACAGTGAAGAGGCGGCTGCGGGATTCTGGGCTTCAGGGCAGAGTGGCAAAGAAAAAGCCATATCTGAGACTGACCAATAAAAGAAAAAGATTAAGATGGGCAAAAGAACACAGACATTGGACAGAGGAAGACTGGAAAAAAGTGTTGTGGACGGATGAATCCAAGTTTGAGGTGTTTGGATCACAAAGAAGAACGTTTGTGAGACGCAGAACAAATGAAAAGATGCTGGAAGAATGCCTGGCGCCATCTGTTAAGCATGGTGGAGGTAATGTGATGGTCTGGGGTTGCTTTGGTGCTGGTAAGGTGGGAGATTTGTACAGGGTAAAAGGGATTCTGAATAAGGAAGGCTATCACTCCATTTTGCAACGCCATGCCATACCCAGTGGACAGCGCTTGATTGGAGCCAATTTCATCCTACAACAGGACAATGACCCTAAACACACCTCCAAATTGTGCAAGAACTATTTAGAGCAGAAGCAGGCAGCTGGTATTCTATCGGTAATGGAGTGGCCAGCGCAGTCACCAGATCTGAACCCCATTGAGCTGTTTTGGGAGCAGCTTGACCGTATGGTACGCAAGAAGTGCCCATCCAACCAATCCAACTTGTGGGAGCTGCTTCTGGAAGCGTGGGGTGCAATTTCTCCAGATTACCTCAACAAATTAACAGCTAGAATGCCAAAGGTCTGCAATGCTGTAATTGCTGCAAATGGAGGATTCTTTGACGAAAGCAAAGTTTGATGTAAAAAAAATCTTATTTCAAATACAAATCATTATTTCTAACCTTGTCAATGTCTTGACTCTATTTTCTATTCATTTCACAACATATGGTGGTGAATAAGTGTGACTTTTCATGGAAAACACAAAATTGTTTGGGTGATCCCAAACTTTTGAACGGTAGTGTATATAAATTATTAACTTTTTAAATGTAACAATGAACTTGCCCACTGCATTTGATGATTGAATAGTAATGTGGATGCTAATTGTCTCCCTATGTGTTTGCCTGTGTGTCAGGGTACAGCAGTGGGCCTCGGTGATGTCTGCTTGGCTTCGAGACCTCACAACCAAGTACTCTGGCTCTCTGCTACTACAGAAGGTAAAAAAACTGAAAGTTACCGCACTTTTCCTCGGACAAGACCCGACAGAAATGACTTTTCCTCAGTAAATCATGTGATATGACTATGAGAGACAGGGGTCACCAGTAGTCGGAAGGTCTGGAAGGTTGTTGGTTTCAGTCCCGGACAGATGGGAACTCTCAGTGCAGAAAGTTAACAAAAAACTGTGGGTGATATGGCCTCAGGTAAGATATTTACCACTCCACTGCTCCAGTAGAGCTGCTCAGTAGAGGACTGGTTTTACTGGGCAGCTTCCAGTGGCCAAAACTGGAAGACTGTGGGCTTTCTTTTGGTGAAACGAGGTGCACGTGGAAACGCTGGTGTACTTGAGCATGTTCAATATAGTTTTGGTGATTTGATGACCAGAGACACAGTTGATAAAGGGGTTGGATTAGGATGATTACATTATAAGCAGGCGGAGTTGGGGCGGGCTTCGACTTGGCTAATCAAATCATCTCCTCTAATACCTTTTAAATTTGCTGTGGCGCATATTGTCATTTTCATGATGGAGGAAGCCTTTAGAATGGCTCTCCATTCCTCCTTGGTTGATTTGGATGTATGAAATCTGACATCAGTAAATTCTTTCCTTGTATCTCCGCTTTCTTTCAGTTATATACGCCATTTCTCCATACAACCTGGATGGTATAACTTACAAATTATGTTCATTGTCCTCACATCATGCACAATAGTTGTTTCCAACTTATTTGTAATGAAAAAAATCTCACGGCCCACTGCTGTCCACTATAGTCCTATACTGTAATGCATTGGACTGTATTAGTTTTACTATGGGTTGTTTGGTAAGAGGTGATTTGTCAGGCCCATTCAGGAGCTGAGCCCATGCAAAAAGAAACTGTTGGAGGCTATTACATCACAGTGGTGTCAGTTCAAACTGGACTGCTATTACTGAAGGACCTCTGAGTTTGGGGAGTTATTGAACATAATTTCCTCAGAAGTTTTTTCCTTTTCTGACATGTAAAAACTACAGACATATCAGATTCATACTGGATTAAAATCACGTGTCCTGATGGAAATTCCTTAAAATACTAAATGGGGGAAACTATTCCAGCGCAAATGACACAAAGAATTGGTTTATGATTTTGAGATTGCAGTGCAAGAACTGATTTCAGTACTGAAAATATGAAGGTGTTTTATAGTTCATATATAAATAATCCACCTTAGAGCGGATTTGGATTTTGGACACACCTGGTCAGCTAGCAACACATTAGCATGCTGCAGCGCACTGAGAATGGACCCACTAGTCTGAGCTTCAGACAGCTTGTACTCGTGGGTACATTGGGCTAGACAGACATTCAGACATTTCCTTGTGTCATAATGAGTAGAAACTGCATTTAATTCACATCAAATTCAACAGCATCATATCAATGTTTTTTTCCTCATTAACTTTTTGAGAAAGTTGCATTCAGTTAGTTGTTGCTGTTAGACTTCAGATTTATTTCAGTGGGTCAAAGGCTAACATCCATTAAAACACATTTGGACAGATGTTCCCATACATCCTGCCTTAGACTGCTGCATGAAAATAGCTCATTGAACCTGTATCTGCATGCAGTCTGAGCCGGCATAGTCTTAAGCTCACTTTCAAGCCAAAACGGACACTAAAGTTGTACAACACCAGCGGAATTGCACCACCTCACCCATCTCCTCACAGCCAAGGTGCTTTCAAAATTACCACAAAATTACCATACAGGGGGTGTACATTCCCTTTGCCCTGAGGAAATTGGCAAAAATTGTCAAAACTGGTCTTTGTTGGTGTGTCTGCCAACTGCACCAACACAAAAACAAAATCCTATGGTTGTAGTGTTCAGGCCTTAGGTGTGCATGTTTGGTATTGTATGAATATGAAGCAAGGCGGTGCGGAACAAGAGCATGGTAAATATGCACTGTTGAACGAAGTCCAGTGTGTGTGTGTGTGTGTGTGAGAGAGAGAGAGAGAGAGAGAGAGAGAGAGAGAGGAGAGAGAGAGAGAGAGAGAGAGAGAGAGAGAGAGAGAGAGAGAGAGAGGAGAGAGAGAGAGAGAGAGAGAGAGAGAGAGAGAGAGATGAGAGAGAGAGAGAGAGAGAGAGAGAGAGAGAGAGAGAGAGATACCAATCTCCATCTGGTGCAAACTGTTTGATAGTGTAATTCTACCCATTGCACTATATGGAAGTGAGGTATGGGGTTCCACTCAGTCTTTCCAGCTACACTAGATGGGACAAGCATCCAGCAGAAACCCTACATGCTGAATTCTGTAGAATGATTCTGAAAACACAAAGGAAAACACCAAACAACGCATGTAGGGCAGAATTAGGCCGGTTTCCATTATTGATAAATGTACAAAAAAAGATCTCTAAAATTTCTGGATGCACTTAAATACAAGCCCAACAAATGCATTGCACTTTAACGCTCTGAAAACCCAAGATCTGAACCCGAAAAGAGTCCCCTGAAGCAGCTGGCTCTGAGACTCACTAACCCATTAACAAATACTAAGACCAACCAACCTCAGGCCAGCACTGCATCCAAACCAACATGAGGATATATCAGACTATAAAACAAACAAACATGAGGATAAATCAGGGTATAAAACAAAGCAAGAACAATTATCTGAAACATTGGAATGCTGAAATCAAAACTCAAAACAAACTAGAAGTCTATCGGGCCCTAAAAACAAACTGATTTTGGAAGAATACCTCTTAACTGTCAGAGACAGGAAGCAGCGACAGCACCAAATACAGGCTCAGTGACCACAGTCTAGCCATTGAAAAGGGGAGACACAAAAAGACGTGGTTGCCAAAGAGCAACGAACATGTGGTCAGTGCATGACAGATGAGGTGGAGGCAGAGGGGCACTTCCTCCTTAAAATGTGACAAATTGAAAAACAACGACGGGCTTTTGTCCAGGAGCTGGAACATGTGATTCCAGAGTACCAGGAAATGGATGATGCTGATAAGCTGCGGGTGGTCCTGGGAGGGGGGCCAGCGGCGAGCATTGCTGCAAGATTTATATTTTCCTGCCACAACCTGAGAGACAGTGGGTGATGGCACCTATTGCCACTGTTGTTGTTTGATATAATAATCATTGTTGTTGTTGCTGTTATTATTATAATCATTGTTGTATTGTGTTGTTGTTGTTTTACATGCTTTGGAAATATGTACACGTATGTCATGCAATAAAGCGCAATTGAATTGAATTGAATTGAGAGAGAGAGAGAGGAGAGAGAGAGAGAGAGAGAGAGAGAGAGAGAGAGAGAGAGAGAGAGAGAGAGTCTTTATCTTTGGGGCTCTGTTGTGTTTTGATTAATGAACAGTCACAAAGACACATGCACACCCATACATGCACACAGTTTTTTACACACATTTTTTCTCTCTCTCTTTCTCCTCTCTCTTCTCTCTCGCTCTCTCTCGACACATACACACGTGCACACTGACACACAAACATAAACACGCTGTTCTAATACGCACACACACACGCCCACCGCTCCCACACTGTGCAGGGATCTAGGTAATGCCCAGATTGAGAGCCAAGCCCTCTTTGGCTGCATCAGGATTTTAAGGCCTGTGCTGATTTTAGACATCATCCATTTGTGTGTCGCCTGTCCATCAGACTTGGATTTATCACCAAGCAGTTTGTTTGCTGAGAAACTTTAAATTGAGCCATCACCTCTGATCTAATTCTGCCAACAGGTCCTTTGTATATATTTTTGTTATTTTTTCTCCACAGTGCACTTGTGAAAGAGTGAATAATGATGGAGGAAGAGAAGGGCCCTGTTGTATGCAGGCTTCTCTTACCTGCCATCTGTTCGGTGTTTGGTCTTGCTAGCTGAACTCTGTACACAAAGATACTGATGATTCCCAAACTCTTTTCGATGACTTGTCAGTTTAGACATCCCTGGGTATGCAGATAGTCCAGAGCTGGCCCAAGGCTTTATGGGGCCCTCATCTCTCATACACTCTTTTATAATTAACTCCTCCTCGTACTTTCACATTTAATTTCTTTTTCTGTTTTAGAGCATTCTGTACATGCCCTTTGTGTGTTTTATCCAGTCATCCCTCCGAGTCCAGTTCCTTGGTCGATCAAAATTTGTAAACGATAGCAGACTGAACTGGAATAAGATGTCTGGTGTACATCTTCTTCGCTGGTACCTAGAAGTTCACAGCAGTGTGCAGGTGGTCCCCAGTTTGAATGTTGTTCAGGTGGGCACACTAAATGGAAATGCATTCTGCCGACTCTTAACACTAAGGCAGGAACCCCTAACCGCCTATATACCCTGAATTACATCTGTTTAGTGGCCGACACTGGACCTTCACATATCCACACACTCACACATTCGCTTGTCCTTCATGGGAACCGGGGTTTGTGTCCAATGGAGCCAACCCCAACAGGAATGTCATATGAATCCCACTATGGTCTGCCTATCTTTGTCTTTGTCCTCGTCTGCTTCTAAGTTTGTGTCCTTGTTTGATGGGTGGGGGAGCTGGTGTTGGATTGGCTGAGAGAGCTTGGTCTGCTGCATCCTGTTGGCCCAGGGACCACGGTCCTGCCTGGAGCTGCGCCCGAAGAGATAACACCGAGGGCGGTCTGACAGGATGCAGAAGCGGGGCAGGCTAAGTTAACTGCTAGCCCATGCAGACCGGCAGTTCTGATAACACCAAGGGCGGTCTGGCTGGGGCATCGCCTAGCGTTGATTGTGGTTTTAGTGTCTTCGTCTGGAGTATGGGGGAGGTGTGTCGAAGATGTCTTGATTGACTGAGGGAGCCTGGTCTGCTGCATCCAAGGACCACGGCCCTGCCCAGGGCTGCACCTGAAGAGGAAACACCAAGGGTGGTCCGACAGGACGCAGAAGTGGGGCAAGCTAAGCTAACTGCTAGCCCATGCAGACTGGCAGTTCCAACTGTCATCGGCTGGCGTTTGTTCTCTGGACAGTGATTTTTTTTTTTTTTTAGTTTGGATATATGTGTTAGTTTGGATGAATGTGTTCTCGTAGTTTTTTTTGTGTGTTTTTGTCTATCTGTCCTGCAGGGTCACGGGTTCGTTTTTCAATGATCTTTCAGAGGTTTCTCCCATTTGTTTTCCTGCAAAGATCTGTCTGTGGAGTTTTTCCAACTCAGGGTCTATAAGGGTAGATAGAGGGTGTTGTTTGCTGTCATCTACTGTGTGTGCCCGTTTCTGTCTGTGGTGACACCAGTCCCGATGAGAACTTAGCAGTGATTTAGAGCGATATAAATACATTTGGCACGAACAGAAAAAGGCTCCACCAGGCTTACGTGGATCCACTGAGGCTTCAGCTCGAACTTGGCTCTGCTTGTCCCAGTAAGTGGGTTGGCTGGAGTAATTGGGATTAGGGAATCAGTTAATCAAGTAATTCAGAGTGTAAATAACTAGAATGGGCTGTCCCCAACGCCTCGGTTTGTTGATCCACCTGGGCTTCTCCATCCAGAGAAAGTAACCTGATTACCTCAGACAGATTGGCTGAACCCAACACTACGTAAGCTAAATGTCACTGGAGAGTTTACGTTGGCTCACAAAAACATCTTGTTATAAAATACATCAAGATATTGCTGGTCCCTTCAGTCATAGCAGGGTTTTGTCGATTGATTGATATTTTCTGTTGATTTAGAATCTCTCAAACAAATCCATTGCATAGGCAATGAATGGATTTACCTCACACCATTGATAGAGTTTAAACTTTTATTAAGGAAAATAAAACTATCATTCTGGATTGATCTCTCCATCCGTCTTTCCACGATCTAATGCAGGGACCTCTGTTTCATTTCATCTTAGAAACTAAAAGATGTGGAATCCATCATTAAAATTGTGGAGTTGGACGGGACAGACCTGGTGAAGGACTACTCGGATGAAATTGAGCGTATGCTGGGCAGTAAGATGAAGTCGGTGAAGGTAAGGACAGACGATGCTAACACTGCCTGTTTACTCTGTGACTTACAGTAACTCCACTTAATATGCATTACCTGCAACCTGGCTTGCAAAAAATATGGTAATCACCAAAACGTGAATCAAATATTTAACTATATATTTATTTGTTTAACTTTTTCACATCCACTAACACACACCCATCTCTGCAACACACCATGAACCACTGTGGGTATAATGTTTGTACGATACTAACGTCCACTGAACAGTTCTTCCTGCTTCACTGTACTCAACTGTGTGCAGCGGTGTGTCAGCACCAGGTCTGATGTGCTTCTGTGAGATGACTAAAAGAGAATATTTAGTTCAGAATTTATTTGCTTCACTTTTGCATGCCAAGCCTGATGCATTTTGTATATATATTCAACAAATTCATGTTCTGTCTCAGACAGAAACCTCTGGAAATTCCAGACAAAGCTTCAACAGTCTGAATAACATTACATATACTGGAAATATTTTCTGAGCTGAGGGTCTGCATCCTAGACTGATACCTCGCTCTCTCTATCATCTATGTAATGTGTGTATATAATATTTTTATGCCTGAAAATATTAGAAGGGAAAATTAAAAAGGAACTTTAAGTTTTCTAACTTCACTATACTAGTGTAGCACAGTACAGTTATACCATATATATATATATATATATATATATATATATATATATATACACACACACACACACACACACACACACACACACACACATATAAATCCCAGTGATTCAGTTAAATTCTTTAATGGACAGTACAAGCCTGTTTCATGCCGTAAGTTGGTATATATATACACACACACACACACACACACACACACACACACACACACACACACACACACACACACACACATTGAGCACTTATCAACAACACCATTGATGGTTTCCGGGGGGGGGGGGTGCTGTATATTGTGGGGAAGCCTAGCCTGAGTGGCTAAAATGTAGGCGGCAGACTCAGAACTGTTTCTATTCAACCAGCATGATTTATTTACAGGGTGTAGCTACATGTGAAACAACAAAAATATGTACAAGGCAAAGGAAACAAATTAACAGTTAACTTGATTTAACTGAACAAAACTCAAGCCATAATAATAGAACTTAAATTAACAGCACATGCACACATCCACACTCTGCTGTCCTACTTCTTAACTCCAAGGCTACTGCTTAAATCCTCCCTTGGAGTTGATCAGCAGCACCTGAGTTCAGGCTGCGCCACTGTGGTAGGGAAAGCCAACACCTGTTAACAGTTGAGATGGATGATGGGACAAATGGTGTGTTCTCACCCACACACACACACACCTCTTAAGACCATTACTCCTTAGAGTCATGGGACAGGAAGTCAGCAATGACATTCTTGTGTCCTGGTCTGTACCAGACCTGAAAACGATAGAGCTGGAGAGACAAATACCATCTGGTAATTCTAGCATTAGTGTCTCTCATATTGTGAATCCACTGCAATGCACGATGGTCAGTCTCAAGAACAAACTCTCTGCCTGTGAGGTAATATTTCAAGGTATCCAAAGCCCATTTTTATAGCTAGAGCCTCCTTCTCAACTGTTGAATACCGCATTTTCCTGGGGAAGAGTTTTCGGCTGATGTGCTACACAGGGAACTGGTTTCCATCCCCCCCTTGCAGCAACACAGCTCCGAGACCTACTCTGGAGGCATGTGTCTGCATGGTAAAGGGGAGAGAAAAATCTGGACACTGCAAAACAGGTTCTGGACACAGACAGTTTTTCCAAGTCTTTGAAAGCACTCTCACTTTCCTGAGTCCATTTAACTTTTACTAGCCTGGATTTGCGAATCATGTTAGTTAGTGTAGCAGATCTTGATGAAAAATTAGGGACAAACCTGCAATACCAACCTACTAACCCCAAGAATGACTTCAGCCTTCTCTTGGTGGTAGGTAGTGGTGTTGTTGCAATCGCCTCTACCTTTCCTACCTGAGGTCGGATGCCTCCACCTCCAATCACATAGCCAAGGTACTGGATCTCAGGCGTGGCAGTGTGACACTTCTTTGCATTGGTGACCAGACTAGCACTCTTGATACGTTGAAAAATATCAGCAAGATGTTGCACAGTCCTGCCACATCTGACTGAAGATAATGATGTCATCTATGTATGCTGCTTCATAGTTCTCTGCTCCTCTCAAGACTTCATCCGCCAACCTCTGAAATGTTGCTGGTGCTCCGTGCAAACCAAAAGGCATCTTTCTGAATCTGGCCAGGCCACTTGGAACTCTGAATGTCATTAAGTCTCTTGAAGATTCTGCTAAGGGCACCTGCCAATACCCTTTACAGAGGTCAAGGGTCGTCAGGTCGTCAGGAAGTTAGCATTTCCCAAGCGGTCGACCAGTTCATCAATCCTAGGCATTGGATAGAGATCAAAAGGCAGACACATCATTCAACTTTGAAAAATTGACACAGACTCTCAGTTTAGGGTCTTCCTTCTTTGGAACCAGCACCACAGGGCTACGCCACTCACTGCAAGAAGGCTTAATGATCCCTGTAGCCAGCATGTCCTCCACTTCTTGCTTCAGTTCAGGAACAAATCTGGCTGGAATGCAGCAGGTGGTGTCCCTTATCGGCTGTTGTTCTGATGAACGCAGATTAATCTGATGCTCAATGAGGTGTGTACAACCTGGCTTAAGACTGAATAGCTCTGATGTCATGTGGACTTCCAGCTCAAGGCGTTTACTTGCTGTGAGATGACTTAGATCTGGAAACACCAGAGTCTCAATTGAAGAGGGAAAATACTGCTCCTCAAGCCTATCCTCATCAAAAACTGTGTGTGCCCACAAGGTTGTAGACTGCTGTGGTCGGTCAACCCATTCTTTCAGAAGATTTACGTGGAAGACTTGATACTTCTTCCAGTGGTCTGGCAAAAAGAGTTCATATGTGACTGGGCGGGTCTTCCTTTTTATCTTGTATGACCCCTGCCACTTGGTAAGGTGAGCACTGTCAGACATTGGCAGCAGTAGGAGAACTTTCTGGCCCTCCTGGAAAACCCTCCTCCTAGAGGCCTTGTCATAACTCTGTTTCTGTCGGAACTGTATTTGAGCCAGATTGCCATTAGCTAACTCCTGAAACTGCTTTAGTTTGTCCTTCATTTTCAGGACATATGAGCGCTCACTACACTGCTGTTGTGGCTTGGGACCCTCCCAGACCTCCTTCAAGATGTCCATTGGGCCCCCTCACAGAATGTCCATACAGCAGCTGGAAAGGTGAAAACCCAGTTGATGCGTGTGGGACTTCTCTATATACGAACAACAGGAATTGAAGCCATTGGTCCCAGCCTGATCCTGAGTCACTGACACACTTCCTCACACCTTGGATTCCCAGCAAGCTGTATACCTCTTTCAGCAGGCTTGAAATAAAGTTGGTGCCTTGGTCCGTGATGATTTCCTTTGGAATTCGAACTCAGGAGAACAGCTGAATGAGGCAGTTAACAATCTGGCGGGCCTTTATCTTCAAGGGAAAGGCTTCAGGATATCTTGTGGCATAATCGCAAATGACCAGTATATACTTATGGCCTGCATTACTCCTTTCTAAAGGGCCTACAATATCCATTGTAATGCGTGAAAAGGGTATGTCCATGATGAGCATGTTAATGAGGGGAGCTCATTCCCCCCAACAGGCTTACCCGGTGGGCAGGGCTTGGCTGGGCCTGGGTGGTACTCTGATGGACGGCAAGCAGCCAGTAAGGTTTCAGCCAATTCTGCTGCTTCTTTGGAGGTCTTTGGGTTCTGCTCTTTAATCCAGGTGCGAAGCTCAGGATTCAGGAGTTTAAGGAACTGCTCCATGATGATAGCATCACATATTTGCTCCTTTGTCTTGGCTTCAGGGACCATCCACTTGCCATACAAGTCTTTGAGGCGGACCTGCAACTCTTTAGGCAGCTTCCCTTCTCCCGGCACACTGGAACGGAACCTCACTTGATAGGTCTCTACATTAATTTCAGACTTCTGCAACATGGCACACTTTACTTTCTCATAGTTCATGTTGGCATCAATGACCATAGCTACGTAGGCTGAACGGGCTTTACCAGTTAACAGTGGAGCCAGGTGAAGAGCCCACTCATCCTGAGGTCATTGACAGGCATGAGCAATTCTTTCAAAGGTGATCAAGTAATGTTCAATATCCTCGCCTTCATTGTAGGGCTGCATTTTTGGGACTTTCCAGCCGGGAAACCTCATCAGACTGGAATGCGGTCCTCCATTAGCCGACTGTAATGAATCGGCCTCGGACATGTCTTGGGTTGGTGAGAGGTTAGGTGGCTTGGCTGTAGCCCTGTAGAGGGAGCAGATGTGGCTACTGAACCTTCCCTCTCTTGTTGGCAATCCTGGCAGTCCTGTTGGACCTCGTGGTGGAGCTGGACAAACTGATGCTGGATTTGCCTCCACCTGTCCTCTTGTTGCTTATGTTCCTGCTCTGCCTTGACATCGCGATCAGCTTGCTGTTGCATCAGGCATCGTAGAAGACTTGACAGTTCAGCCAGACTTTCTTGCTCCTGGGGGTGACTGCCTGCTGCTCCTTGCTGGTCACAGACATCTTGGGACGCTTCAGGTAGAAACTCAGTTGCTTGAAGTTGTTTCTGTCTGGTTGTCATTTTCTTCACTGCCCCCTACAATTCCCACCACTGCCACCAACTGTGGGAAAACCTGGCTTGAGTGGCTAAAATGTAAGAGGCAGACTCAGAACTGTTTCCATTCAACCAGCGTGATTTATTTACAGGGTGTAGCTACATGTGAAACAACAAAAACGTGTACAAAGCAAAGGAAACAAATTAAAAGTTAACTCAATTTAACTGAACAAAACTTCAGCTCATAATAAAAGAACTTAAATTAACAGCACATGGACACATCTACACCCTGACGTCCTGCCTCTTAACAACTCCAAGACTACTGCTTAAATCCTTCCTTGGAGTTGATCAGCAGTACCTGAGTTCAGGCAGCACCACTGTGGCAGGAAAAGCCAGCATCTGTTAACAATTGAGATAGATGATGGGACAAATGGTGTGTTCTCACCCACTTTGTCACACACACACACACACACACACACACACACACAAATATATATATATATATATATATATATATATATATATATATATATATATATATATATATATATATATATATATATATATATATATCCATTATCCAAACCGCTTATCCGGCCTATCTCAGCAGTTATTGGGCGGCAGGCAGGGAAACACCCTGGACAGGCCGCCAGGTGTGTGTGTGTGTGTGTGTGTGTGTGTGTATGTATATATATATAGTGTGTATTCAGTCAGAAACAGAAACAGTCTCTTTGTTTTGTTTGTTTCTTCCATCAGAGACTAGCAGAGTCGGCAGAAGATGCAGATTTGTACCATGAATTCAACGCCTCTTTACAGGTTAGTCCTTTACTCCATCCATACCCAATGACAAACTAGCTGTGGATTAAAGGGCAAGTCCAACTGATGTAGAAAGTGTTTTAAACAGAATTACTGATTACAAACAAGAAAGAAAATCATATAGAGTAAAAATATGGGGTCAAGATACTCTCCCGTTCTCTCTATCTTAAAATAGCTAGCCGAAGTTCAAATCTCATCTCTCATCTCATCATCAGCCACTTCTCCGGGGTTGGGTCGCAGTGGCAGCAAGCTAAGTAGGGCACTCCAGACACCCCTCTCCCCAGCAACACCCTCCAGCTCCTCTTGGGGGAGCCCAAGGCGTTCCCAGGCCAAATTGGATATGTAGCCCCTCTAGCAAGTTCTGGGTCTACCCCGGGGTCTTCTCCCAGTTGGACATGCCCGGAAAACATCCAAAGGAAGGCGCCCAGGAGGTGTCCTAATCAGATGCCCAAACCACCTCAACTGACTCCTTTCGACACGAAGGGACAGCAGCTCTACTCTGAGCTCCCTCCAGATGTCAGAGCTCCTCACCCTATCTCTAAGGCTGAGCCCAGACACCCTACAGAGGAAACTCATTTCAGCCACTTGTATCCACGATGTCGCCCTTTTGGTCACTACCCAAAATTCTTGACCATAGGTTAGGGTTGGAATGAAGATTGAGTGGTAAACTGAGAGCTTTGCCTTCCAGCTCAGCTCCCTCTTCACCACAGCAGTCCGGTACAACGTCCGCATTACTGCTGATGCTGCACCAGTCTGCCTGTCAATCTCCTGTTCCATCCTACCCTCACTCTTGAACAAGCCCTGAGATACTTGAACTCCTTCACTTGAGACAACAACTCGGAGGGAGCAATCCACCATTTTCTGGTAGAGAACCATAGCCTCAGACTTGTAGGTACTGACTCTCATCCTGGCTATTTCACACTCAGCTGCAAACCACCCCAGTGCATGCTGGAGGTCACATTCTGATGAAGCCAACAAAACCACATCATCTGCGAAGAGCAGAGATGCAATTCTGAGGTTCCCAAAATGGACACACTCCTCACCTTGGCTGCGCCTTGAGATCCTGTCCATGAATATCACAAACAGAATTGGAGACAAGGCAAAACCTTGGTTGAGTCCGACACCCACCGAAAATGTGTTTGACTTTGTGCTGAGAATGTGGACACAGCTCTCACTTTCGTTATACAGGCATGGATGGCTTGTAGCAACTGCCCCGGTACCCCATACGCCCACAGTACCCCCCACAGAGTGCCCCGGAGTACACAGTCATAAGCCTTCTCCAAGTCCACAGAACACATGTAGACTGGCTGGTCAAACTCCTCTGCCTCCCTCAGCACTTCTGCAAGGGTAAAGAGTTGGTCCGTTGTTCCATAGCCAGGATGGAATCTGCATTGTTCTTCCTGGATCCGAGATTTGACAGTCGGTCAGAGCCTCCTTTCCAGCACCTTAGAGTAGACTTTCCCCGGGAGGCTGAGTAATGTGATGCCCCGATAATTGGAGCACACCCTCCGGTCCCCTTTTTAAATACGAGAACCACCACCCCAGTCTGCCACTCCACAGGTACTGTCCCCGACCTCCACGTGACACTGAAGAGGTGTGTCAGCCAAGACAGCCCAATAATATCCAGAGCCTTCAGCATCCAAGAGCGAATCCCATCCACACTTGGCGCCTTGCCACCGAGGAGCTTCTTAACTACCTCAGATACCTCTGCCAGGGATATGGGTGGGGCTTCCCCCGAGTCTTCAGACTCTACCTCCTCCAATGAGGATGTGTTAGCCGGGTTCAGGAGCTCCTCAAAGTGTTCTTTCCACCACCCGACAACGTCCCCTGTCTGGGTTCAGCAGTTCCCCTCCCCATCTGAACCCAGTCAGAGTCAGGCCCTGCCTCCCCTTCCTGAGTCACCAGATGGTTTGATAGAATTTCCTTGAGGCCAACCGAAAGTCCTCCTCCATAGCCTCACCGAACTCCTCCCACACCTGAGTTTTTGCTTCCGTGACCGCCGAGGTCACAGCCCTTCTGGCCTTCCAGTACTTCTCAGCTACTTCAGGGAACCTCTGGCCAACCAAGCCCAAAAGGCTTCCTTCTTCAGCCTGACGGCTTCCCTCACCGCCGGTGTCCACCAGCGGGTTCTTAGGTTGCCGCCTCGACAGGCACCAATGACCTTATGACCACAGCTCCTACCTGCCACATCTGCAATAGAGGCTTTGAACATGGCCCACTCAGACTCCATGTCCCCAGCCTCCCTCGGGATACCCGAGAACTTCTTCCGGAAGTTGGAGTTGGAGACCTCACAGACAGGGGCCTCTGCCAGACATTCCCAGTTCACCCTCACTACACAGCTGCTAATGGCTTAAAGTGCTAGTGACTTCTTGATAAGAGGTCCCAGTCTATTAATACACTAGGTCAGGACAGCACCACACAGTCTTTACATTTCACTGAGTAGTTTTTGAAAGGGCTCTCTAAAAAGCTTTCTCCCCTTTTGTGTTTAGTTTGACTACTACAACTCCATGATGATCAACACCGTGGACGAGGACGGGAACAATGTGGAGCTAGGCGGAGACTTTGTTCTGGAGGAGAACGAACATTTCAACAACCTGCTTGTCAACACCCAGCAGAGCAACATCCAGGTCCCCACCAACGTCTACAACAAAGGTCAACCACACATCACACTGCATTTATATACAACCACCTCTTAAGCAATCTACATGCTTCAAACAACCTATGTCATACATCTCATCGTCTGACCATGGTGGGCAGCAGAGTTATTCATACCTTTTCCAGAAAGAAGGCGGGTCAAGAAGCTGTCCAAAGGGGTGGGATTATAAACAGGAAGTTTTTTTAATCACAATGCAAAAAGTCAAACAAATGGCGAACACTCCAGAGAGTTCTTCCCTGAAGATACTTATGGTGAGCACAAACAGAATAATAAGACTGAACAGAGTAAAACTTGCGGGCCACTTTAAACCCCGCCCATTTCCACACCTGAGTACACCTGGCCAAGCACAGCAGAAAGTGGGCGTAGACAGACCTTCCTCAATCCAAACGTTGGAAAGGAGCTTTCAGACACTCTGATGTTCTGAACAGCTCTTTGTTTGAAACAAGCAATAGACCTTAAGGTCACCCCTCCCCAATTATGTGTACTGCATTTGTAAATGTCCCCTACGAGCACAGTATGATTTTTCACATTGCAGTATTGAGTGAGTAAATACTGTATATACAGCAGACGCCCACTAGCTACAGATTTTCTATTTTTAGGTTTTATGATTTTAAACCGCACAGAGATAATTATTTCCTCAACCCAGTTTGGCCCATTGGATATTCTTCTGAAGACATTTTTATACTCTCAGTGATTCATCATTTTGAATGTTGTGTGTGTGTGTGTGTGTGTGTGTGTATGTTTGTGTGTGTGTGTGTGTGTGTGTGTGTGTGTGTGTGTGTGTGTGCGTGTGTGTGCGTGTGTGTGCGTGTGTGTGCATGTGCACGCACCTCAGGAAGATCTTACTAATTGAAATGTAACCAACTAAAGTAGTTTATTGTAAATACCAATAATGTGTTTGTGTAAGTAAGTGCACCATATGTAGTCACCACCATCACCAAACAACTCATCCCCTACTGCCATACTTTGTTTATCACAGCATGCTTTTACAACGTATGTCTAAAACTTAAAGGTCAAATATATATTAGTGTACCAGGAACAGGCTGATTCTTCAACTGAAGTTACAACATCAACAAGGTAGTTTTATATTGAGATGTCTAGTTGTTCCTTGGAAGTCCAGTTTGACCCATTGTGGAAAACAGGCCTGCAGTATTAGTAGTATTATTTCACTGGTTCGCCACAAGGCCTGAGACTTTAGCTCAGGAACCTTGAGTTCTGTGTTTTCGAAGACGTTTTCTTTATTATTCTACTCCTCCTCTAATCTGCATGCAGATCCCAACATCCTGAACGCCATCTACAACTCGGAGGCGCTTAATGATGTCTTCATTAGCAACTTCCAGAAGGACCCCACACTCACCTGGCAGTACTTTGGCAGCTCCACGGGGTTCTTCAGAATCTACCCCGGTAAGTTTGGGCTGTGCTCCATGTTATTACCACACAGCAGGGCTGTCTGGTCATAGTCCAGGCATAAAATCACAGCAAAGGATAGGTAACAGTACAAACCCATTTAGAGACACTCGTCAATTAAATGATAAGATACATTGAGGTTTATGGAACAAAGCACAAATACACATTTACAGGACTGCACGGTGGCCCAGTGGTTAGCACTGTTGCCTCACAGCAAGAAGGTCCTGGGTTCGAACCCCAGGCTGTCCCAGATCCTTTCTGCGTGGAGTTTGCATGTTCTCCCCTTGTCTATGTGGGTTTCCTCCGGGTGCTCTGGTTTCCTCCCACCATTAAAAAGACATGCATGTTAGGGTTAATAGTCCTGCCTATACCTCTGAGCAAGGCAATGGAAAGAAGAACTGGAGTTGGTCCCTGGGTGCTGCAGCTGCCAACTGCTCCTATACAATAGGATGGGTGAGATGCAGAAGACACATTTCATTAAGAATACAAGTCGTTGTAAGAATACAATGACAAATAAAGTGGCTTTCTTCTTCTTCTTCTAAAGATAGTTTTACACAGTGAACATCTGACCATAAGAAGTAGGAGAAAATTCACAGAGCTGTGGGTTTTCAACTACTAGAACTGATAATGTTCATCAGTTTATGCATATCCAAATCATGGATCACATTTTGTATATTGAATTAATATGATGAAAGCCTGTGGGAAATCTGCAGTTTACACCATGACTTCCCTCAGGGAGTTTTTGGAGCATCAGGCTGGCTCAGTGGTTAGAGAGATTGTCCTGTTAAATAATAAAGAGATTTGATTCTCATCACAACCAGTCTGTCCATCATCTACTGTGCCTTGTGTTGTTTTACAGTGACTGAATGGTCTGAATAAGGTGTTCAGAGTTTACTTCCCAGTCCCACGCTAAGAATGTATGTGGAACTTTGGATGAAACGCCTCGACCAATATGGCAGATGTTAAAAGAGCATCAGCAGGGTGTCCAGGTAGCGTAGCAGTCTATTCCATTGCCTACCAACAAGGGGATCGGCGGTTCGAATCCCCCGTGTTACCTCTGGCTTGGTCGGGCGTCCCTACAGACACAATTGACCGTGTCTGTGGGTGGGAAGCTGGATGTGGGTATGTGTCCTGGTCACTGCACTAGCTAGCGCCTCCTCTGGTCGGCCGGGGCACCTGTTCAGGGGAGAGGGGGAACTGGGGGAATAGCGTGATCCTTCCCCGCACTACGTCCCCCTGGTGAAACTCCTCACTATCAGGTGAAAAGAAGCGGCTGGCGATTCCAAATGTATCAGAGGAGGCATGTGGTGGTCTGCAGCCCTTCCTGGATCAACAGAGGGGGTAGAGTAGAGATCGGGAGGGCTCGGAAGAGTAGGGTGATTGGTCAGATACAATTGGGGAGAAAAAGGGGGGGAAATTTTAAAAAAAAAGCATCCGCTAAATGCTGTTGAGAAAGATGTGAGCTTTGAATGTGCAAGAATTGAATTGCTAGATACAATAAAAAAAAAAACTGAGTTGATCTGTTTATGTGTTGCCAGGTATCAAATGGACTCCAGACGCTAACGGAGTGGCAGCCTTTGATTGCAGGAACCGTAACTGGTGAGTTTGTCAGTCTGCTGGACTGTTGTCTCATACATAATGGCATTAGTGGTGATTTGACCAAAGAGGTCCTCTTTTAAAAACAAAACAAAACAGTGTATAGGCTCCAATTCAAAAGGTTTGGAGCCCAGAGTGGGTTTAATGAATGAATTTATTAGAATGAATTCATCCTTTCATCCTGGATGGTACCAAAAGCTCATAGGTATTGAGATTCGAAGGTGCAATGCGCAATATTTCAGCTTTCCTGAAGCGTAATAGAAGTGTTGAATAGCAGAGGGGGTTCCACGCACACACACACGTGCACGCACACACACTTTTTGCTGATCCGGGAAAGCCTAAACGTGGCTCCTCCCAGCCGGCCTGTGACCGTCTGGTGCTGGACTCTCAGCTGGTCCTGGGTAGGCTATCAGATTAGGAGCCTGGCCAGCGCCCAGCACCCAGAGCGGCTATCCTCCTGGATGAGCAAACAGAGCCCTGATCCTCTTGGAAAGACTTTAAGCTGCTCCTTAACTGGTTAGCTGCTCGCTAGCTCACCGGGTCGGTCCCACATGTTCACACATTTAAGTATAAGACCTCAGGGGTGCTCGCTGGGCTATGAAACTGACCCGTCATGTCACATCTCCACAGCAACACTGCTAGCATGTGATGATCGTTAATAATACAACACTAAATGTGATTCATATATGATAGAGACCCAGATCTTCTACTGTGTAGATTTCCTAATATTTTTTTTTCTTCATTTTTTCACTCCATATAAAGTTATGTGTTTATTAAATTTCTTTGTTCCCTTGATGCTCCTAGACTATAGTTACTCTTAAATATTGTTTCTAGATATTGTTGGTCACTGTCAACAGTCTTGTGATTGTCTTTTCTTTTATGTGAGCAAATCCCAGCTCTCCAAATTCATTATACACGCTAACTTTTCCTAACCTTACTTTTATAAAAAGTAAAACATGACTAAGTAAAGCCTGGTAAAATACTTTCAGGTAAAATACTTGTAGAGAATTACTTAAAATAAAACAGTATATGATGGATTAAATCTGAAGTGGTGGAGGCACAATTAGTGGATGATAGTTACTATTAATTACTATACACCTTTTTTTGATAGTTACAGTTTTGTATATGTGCAGACTGTACTACACATACCTTTTTAGGCTACTTCTTAACAATTTTCAAGATATTTTCACAAATACATCAAAATCAACACTCTTTAATCTGAATCTGATAGGCTGAAACACAGGCTGCTGGTAGAAAAACCATGTTGATAAATAAAGACATTGATTTTGTAAGTCACTGTACATATGTAATACCGATGCTGGACAGATGCGGGATAGATACGTGAAAGTGAGCCATATACAGTTAGTACTCATTAAATGAGGTGGTATATTGATATACAACCGCTGACTTGCCTGAACTCAACTAGTGCTGTCAAACCCCTGGAAGATGTTTGTGTCAAATGGACCCAAAAAAGCAGCACAGTGGCACAGTGGTTAGCACAGTCAGCTAACAGCAAGAAGGTCCTGGGTTCAAGCCCTGGGGTAGTCCGACCTTGGGGGTCATCCCGGGTCATCCTGGGTGTGGAGTTTGCATGTTCTCCCCATGTCTGCGTGGGTTTCCTCCGGGTGTTCCGGTTTCCTCCCACAGTCCAGAGACATGTAGGTCAGGTGAATCGGCCGTGCTAACTTGTCCCTAGGTGTGAATATGTGTGTGTGTGTGTGTGTGTGTGTGTGTGTGTTGGCTCTGTGATGGTTAGGCGGCCTGTCCAGGGTGTCTCCCTGCCTGCCACCCAATGACTGCTGGGATAGGCTCCAGCATCCCCGCGACCCTGAGCAGGATAAGCGGTTTGGATAATGGATGGATGGATAGACCCAAAAAGCTGTGAGGAGCGAAACAAGTTTCTCCTCTGTTTCAAGCTCTGAGGACATTTTCTGCTTCTCAACCTTAACTTCTCGTGTGGAGTTTTCATCTTCCACTAGATAATCCTCATGACACCCCCGTCCCATTTCCATCACCATCCTAACCAGGTCTCTCTGCAGGCTGTAACCCTCTTTATCTAACACAACAAAGAGTTATTTCACATCATGATGGTGAAGTTTCCCTTTCTGTTACAGGTACATCCAAGCGGCCACTTCACCAAAGGACATCATCATCATGGTGGACATCAGTGGGAGCATGAAAGGTCTAAAGATGACCATCGCAAAGCACACCATCAACACCATCCTGGACACACTGGGCGAGAATGACTTCGTCAACGTCATAGCTGTAAGACAGAGACCTCCCGCATCTACATTTTAAAAAGAAAGTAATTCTACCATGCGTATAATCTCACACATATCCTGCACATTGTGGTTTGTGGGTTATGAAGATTACGTGAGTTGGATGTTGAGGTTAAAACATACAAGATGTAAGAACATGACTGAGCAACTGAGCAAGCATTGGGTCATCACAGACATGTAATGTTTATCTGATAGGATTGTAAAAGGAGGGAACATAATAAAAATTAGATCTTAACTGGCTCAAAGAAATTCCTGGTGGACGGATACCAGTAGTTCCCGATTAGCAATGTTCAGTTCAGTGCTGCAGCCTAAACAAGATTCCCACTTGGAAATTTTCAGGGATATTTTCAGGATAGATTCCAGCTTTGCTTGGACATAGTGCACAACAGCTGTTGCTCTTGGTCCAGGTCATAGTATTCTGGTGAAAGCCTCAACAGTTACTAGATGGACTGTGTAACCTCCAGCTGGTCACTGAAAATATGGCCTGCATGCACTGATTTGTAATCTCAGCAGCTAAAACGTACGCCACAAATATGCCGTCTCAGTGGGTAAAATGCAGTTTTATAACCTAAATATATGACTTTTCATGACCTCAGTAATATCTCCAGGGCATCTGAGCAATTTTTTTCATTTTCCAGGTGTTTCCCATAACGGGAAAACTAGTCTATACATGTCGAGGTTTTCCAAGACACATGGGAACCTTGATAAACAATTTTCAGCATCTGCAAAAGTGCTCTTATACCTTTTTACAGTTTCATTAAGAACAGAGAAATTGCATCAGCTTTATAATTTTTCTGTTAACTCAGATAACATGTTTGGTTGATTTTTTTAATTTATTTTTTTATATATGCCACAGTATACAGACTATGTCCGCTACGTGGAGCCCTGCTTTAAAGGCACGTTGGTCCAGGCAGATCTGGACAACAGAGAGGTAAGTCCATTATCTGCTTCATAGAAGCTTAAAGCGCTCATCCAGGGAACCTCCAGTATCTGAGACATAGCAGCTGTTACATGACACCTCCTCCGCTACCTGCTGGGGGGGAGGGAGGGGGGGGACACTCTGCTATGTGTGTTAGTCCGATCAACCCACTGACTTACTTCCTGGAGTGGCCCACCACACATCACAGAATACACCACATTGACCTGTAGCTCTGTGTGTGTGTGTGTGTGTGTGTGTGTGTGTACACGTATACCTTTAAGACTTTGTATATATGCGTGGCGGCCTGTGCCTATATACGCGTATGTGTGCATCAGTGTGTTTTCTGTGTCCGTGACTGCGTTCATGCGTGTGTGTGTGTGTGTGTGTGGGGGGGGGGTCCTGATATCAGAAGCTTGATGTACGATGAAGGAACCTTTCCAGCGGGTGAGTCGGGGAAGGGGTTCAGTCTGACAGGTTTATGGGAGTTGTGTTTGGCTAATGGGCTCCTCTGACTTAGCCACCTGGCATCTGCTGCTTGTCAGATCAGTCATCTCAGAGACTCTCTGGAACCTTCTACCGCTAGCCCACTCAAACTTTATTGTTTGCCATCTAAGTTCGCACCTAAAAGGAGTTTGAGTTGGGGGGCATGCTCACATCAAAAAGAGACTAATTAAAAATGCAAGGGACATAACCCAGCTCTATAAACGCAGGAAGACTGTGAGTGCCTATGTAGAAGTATTTTTAAGTGTTGAAGAGTAGTATCTGCATGTCAAGGAGTCTTAGGTGGGCAAGGGAGGAAAGGGATTTAGTAATAATAATTTTAACGCAGAGTTTAAAATCAAATATCTAGTGATGGCAAATATGTGTAAAATAATGTCTATGGTAAATAACAAATTAGTTCCGTGACAGAAAAAGCATGTAACACAATAAGACCCTTATTGCAACATATTTTCTTTAGACTAGTGTACTGAAATGTGGATTTAAAAGAGTTACATTTTAGCTAGCTTGATAGTTAGATAATACAGTAGGCTGCTGTTCAGGTAGCAGTTTAGTAAGTGTTCTTTGTAACATTAATTTAACATCAACATTATGTCCAAATGAAAACAGAGCAGAGCTGCTGGTCTTCATATGCAAAATATTGATTTATTTATATAGCCTACAGAGAGGGTCAGCCCTATGTTCCCTCAGCCCTGTGAGTTAGCTACCGAGTAGGTTAGCTATCGGTTAAGGTTAGGTTAAGATAAGCGTTGGATTAAGGTTAGGTTAGGTAGAGGCTGAGGTTAAATCAGGTTAAGTAGGTTAGGGTAGTTTAGGTTAATTTAATGAAATAGGGCTGAGGGCACATAGACATGCTCCCATACATATTTAACTGTTAGCATGGTAATAACAGTGTTATGTTTTGCGAAAATTTTCTTCAAACTTCCATGACATCGAGAAAATATACCCCCCCCCCCAATCTGTCTGCAGCATTTTAAGGTTTTGGTGGATGAACTGCATGTTAAAGGAGAGGCCAAGATCAAGAAGGCCATGAAGGAGTCCTTCAAAATCCTCAACGAGGTTGGTGTCCACTGATGCCCTCATATCTCCCCTCCCCCTCCTCTCTGCAATGCATGCTGGGAGGTGTGGTTTGTGAGCGTGAGTGAGGGTGGTGAATGTGAGATTGGTGCAGAGTTTGAATTGTTGGCTGTATTTTTTTTTCCCGGATTTTCCCCTGTGTTCTTCATCTGTCCTATCTGCATGATCAGGTAAGCTTTTTTAATACTTTTTACCGAGTGTTCAGTGGTTTTGTTGGGTTGTTTTCAGGAGGAATAGTGTCCTCCATCCGTTTATTTCCAACAAAGCTGTTGGAAAATGACCTGCAGAGGTTTGGTAAATTTGCCAGTACTTTAAAAACTGTTAATCTCGGATGTACAGATCCGAAGCTGAAACATGTACAGTCACTCAGGAGACAAGTATTTATGTTCTTGGACTCTCCAATGCAGAGTTTGGCGGTTTCCCGTAGAGTTAAACACAGTTATGGCTTGTATATGGTGTATGCTAGTTCGGGGCAGTTGAAATGTTTTGAGTGTGGCGATGTCGGCCATAAGCGGTTTGCATGTCCGCATAGACAGCAAGCAGAGGCAAACACCGCAGATGCTAACATCCCACCCACTGATAATGTCTCCAAGGAAGAGAGAGGAGAACAGAGTCAGTCAGAGAAACAGCCTGCTCCACCGGTTGTAGATAAGGAAATAGGCTCTCAGCCTGTGGCCTCGGAGCCAGGGGCAGAGCTTTCAGAAACTGTGGTGTATGAAACACTAATTGTGTTCTAAACTGTTTAAGTAGATAACTGGAAAGTGCACACGGCAGACTTGTGACAGTAACGTAGTATATTTATTATTACGCTGTAACAACCTAGCTATCCCGACTAGAGCGGAGTACCAAGGGAGCGCCCTGGTGGCGATTCTGCCTTATATACTCTTCAGGAACAACCAATAGCTGACCTCCACCTCATTCAGCACCAATCACATTGGTCTGTTCACATTCAAAACCAACCAACCCACACTGGTTAATATTCTGTGTTGGGAACACCACAGCTCCTCCCCTGTAAATTCAAAATTCTTTTTTTTTTCTAGGATTCTAACATATCCTTTTTGCTCTTAAGCTCATAACCATGTACAGCATTTCTTCAACAGTAACCATACATTACATTACAGATTTCTTTTCTTTTTTTTTTTTTCAATAACCAATCTGCATGTCAGTCACAAGTTCAGTCTATCAGGAGGACGTCTGGTGGTGGTGGTTCTACAGGTCGTTCTTCCACAACCTGTGGTTCAGGATGTTCTGACACATCAGTGTCTGCATTGAAATCATCAATCTCCCAAGAAGCTCCATCACAAGAGTCCATTTGAGTCTGATCTGGATTTCCCTTGACACCCAACATCTGGTTCACATGTCTTTTCACACAATTTCCATTTACTTCAACACTGTATGTGACAGGACCCAACACTTCACTTACAACTCCATTCAACCATTTCTCCCCTCCCCTGTAATTTTTTATCAACACCTGTTGACCAACCTTAAAAGACCTAACACGGGGAAGATTTGGTTCAGACTTGGTCTGCATTCTCTGAGAGAACTTTTGTTTGATAAGACACAACCTGGTTCGCACCTGTCTTCTCAGAAATAGCTCAGCTGGGGTCTTTCCTGTCTTAGTATGGGGTGTGTTTCTGTACCCAATCAGAAAATTTGCTACACAGTGCTCAAGCGTCATACCACCAATGGCTCTATTCTTTGCAAGGGATTTCTTAAGATGTTGGACCAATCTTTCAGCTAAACCATTACTTGCATGATGGTATGCAGGTGACTTGATGTGTTTTACTCCCATTTTTAGTCAAAAATGACTCAAACTCTTGCGATACGAACTGAGGTCCGTTATCAGTTACAACCTCTTTAGGCAACCCATAAGCTGCAAATAAATTTCTCATTGCTTCAATTGTCTTAGATGAAGTAGTAGTGGTCATGGGAACTATCTCTGGCCATCTAGCATAGGCATCCATCACTACTAAAAACATCTGCTTGTGGTCCTCAGCAAAATCAAGATGTACTCTTTCCCATGTACTCGAAGACCATTTCCATGTATGTATCGGTGCGGTAGCAGGCATACTACGCTGCTGCTGACAAATAGTACATTGATTCACTTCACGTTCAATACTGTCATCTAATGTAGGCCACCAGAATAAACTTCTGGCGAGGGACTTGATTTTAACTATTCCCCAGTGGTGCTAATGTAATTCCGACAATAGCCTGTCTCTTAGTTTATCAGGCACTACCACACGGTAACCCCATAATAAACAATCATCCTCAATGCTAAGCTCTAATTTTCTCTGAAAATAAGGCTTCAGTGACTCATCCTGTACATGTTTAGGCCATCCAGTTAACACCAACTGTTTAACCACTCTTAACACAGGATCTCTGTTTCTTTGGCTATTTCTCTAGCAGTAAGAGGTAAGTCTTCCAGGTAAGACACTCTGTAAATTGGGTTTGACACCACATCTACATCAGGCTTCACAGGTAATCTTGATAAAGCATCAGCATTGCTATGCTGCTCTGACTTCTTGTACTGGATTTTGTATGTATACGCTGCCAAAATTAGAGCCCACCTTTGTAATCTAGCGGCGGCCAGTGTTGGCACACCTGTTTTAGGCCCCAGAATTTTCAACAGTGGCTTGTGGTCTGTCAATAACAAGAATTTCCTTCCATAAAGATACTCATGGAATTTCATAACTCCAAAAACAAGACCCTGTGCCTCTTTTTCCAGTTGAGAGTAATTCTGTTCTGTTTTAGTTAACATTCTGGATGCAAATGCGATAGGTCTCTCACTTCCCTCTTTCATTTTGTGGCTGATTACAGCACCAACTCCATAAGGAGAAGCATCACATGCTAGTATGATATGTAACTCTGCATCAAAATGTACTAACAATTTATCTGACTGAAGAGACTTCTTTGCACTATCAAATGCACTTTGACATTTCTCTGACCATTCCCAGGTTGCATCTTTATGCAGCAATGCTGTCATTGGATGAATCAGAGTAGATAGATTAGGGATAAACTTCCCATAGTAGTTTAACAGAGCTAAGAATGACCTGAGTTCAGTTATATTTTTCGGAACTGGAGCCCTCTGAATAGCATCTGTCTTTTCCTTCATTGGATGTATGCCCCTGGCATCGATGACATGCCCTAAGTATGAAACGCTGTTCTGCATGAATGCACACTTCTCTCTTTTAAACCTGAGATTGTAAGTTTCAAGTCTACTAAGCACCTCTTCCAAGTTAGTCAGGTGCCTTTTTGTATCTTTTCCAGTAATTAAGATGTCATCTAAATAACAGGTGACCCCTTCCATGCCCTGAAGAACCTGATCCATTATCTTTTGAAAAATAGCAGGGGCGCTAGCAACACCGTAGGGTAACCTGTTGTAGTGATACAACCCTCTGTGTGTGTTGATAGTTAGGTAATGTCTGGATTTGTCCTCTAACAGAACTTGCTGATAAGCCTGCGACAAGTCTAATTTGGTAAACTGCTGACCTCCTGCTAGTTTAGCAAATAAATCTTGGGTTTTGGGTAGTGGATACTGTTCCACATTCAACCATGGATTGATGGTGACCTTGTAGTCTCCACATATTCTTACACTATCATCCTTTTTAGGCACACAAACTATTGGAGCTGCCCACTCACTGTAATTAATGGGTGAGATGACACCTTCAGCTTCCAATTTTGCCAGTTCTCTCTCTACGGCTTCTCTTAATGCATAAGGCACGTTTCTAGGCTTACAGAACTTGGGCACTGCATCTGGAACTACATGTAGTCTGGCTTCAATACCTTTTAACTTGCCTAGCTCAGGTTTGAACACTGATGCATGTCTGGCACACACATCATCCACTGTATCAGGAGCCACTCTGTTGACTCTTGACCAGTCTAGCTTTAATTGACTTATCCAATCTCTGCCCATTAATGCAGGACCTCTTCCTTTCACGACTAGTAGTTCTAGCTTTTCTGAGCGTTCCTTGCATTTCACCTTTGCTGCGAATTTTCCTATCAACGGCAATGATTCCTCACTGTAGGTTTTCAGCACACAATTTGCAGGACTAAGTTTCACATCTTTAAACCTGCTTTTAAGTAGAGTTTCAGATATCACTGACACGGCTGCGCCAGTGTCTACCTCCATTTTCACCCTGGTACCATTTACACTGATATACACATAGTAGGGTTTCACAATGTCACCTTTACCCGTGTCCATTGCAAAACGTTCGGCCCCTCCACTGTCCAATGTCTGACCAGTGTCAATGTTCTGTACAGCATCCACCATGCACCTTGTCGGCACACAGCAGTCGTCTCTGGCACTGCAGAGCTGAGGCTGGATAGGATCTCCATCTGCCCGAAGACTGTGAGCGTTGCTCTGGTCCACATGCTTGAGAGCGTGGCAACATTCCAAATGCCTGGTCCCTTTCGATGCCTTGCCATAGCTTCCTTCTTTAGGTGAACGGCATGCTTTTGCGATGTGTCCCTTTTTCTTGCACTGGTGACACTCTGCGTCCTTGAACCTGCATTCATCCGGTCTGTGGCCTTTTCCATTGCAGCGATAGCAGGGCTTTCCATTAGCTGTAGACTTTACCGTAGCCTCTCTATGAAATAGGTTAGCCTTCTTTTCTACCACGTTAGCTTTATAGCCTTTCTGTGCAAACTGTTGCGCACTGTTGCCTTTTGTTACCTCAAAAGAAAGCACCATTTCAACTGCGAGCTGTAACGTTAAGTCTTTTGTGTGAGCAGCATTGAGTAACTGATCTCTTAGCTCACTGCTCTTAACTCCACAGACAAACCTATCACGCAGTGCTTCATCTAAAAATGTTCCAAATTTGCATGTGGCTGCTAACTTTCTCAAACTTGCAATGTACTCACTTATTGTTTCGTTTTCCTTTTGGTTTCTTCCGTGAAACTTGCATCTCTCGGCAATAAAGTTGGTTTTCGGGATGTAGTGCTTTTCTAGCATTCCCACCAGTACTTCATATGTTTTACCCGATGGCTTATCTGGTGCACACAAATCCATCAGCAAGCTATGTGCCCTTTTTCCTACCACCGTAAGAAATACCGCTTTGGTTTTCTCATCTCGAGTGTCCAATCCGTTTGCTGCGAAGTACTGCTCTAACCGCTGGCGATAACTATCAAAACTTTCCTCACTTTCCTCGAAGTGGAAATCTTCTGGCTTACCGAATGCCATCTTCTGTTTGACGGTCCTTTCACTCACCGAACGTCTCCCTGGTTGTTCGTCGTTTACTTCTGCCTTGCTGGAGCTGCTTGACATGCTAACTCTGTGACTTCCAACTTAAACATCCCATCCTCGTCGCCAAGCTGTCGTGTATGAAACACTAATTGTGTTCTAAACTGTTTAAGTAGATAACTGGAAAGTGCACACGGCAGACTTATGACAGTAACGTAGTATATTTATTATTACGCTGTAACAACCTAGCTATCCCGACTAGAGCGGAGTACCAAGGGAGCGCCCTGGTGGCGATTCTGCTTTATATACTCTTCAGGAACAACCAATAGCTGACCTCCACCTCATTCAGCACCAATCACATTGGTCTGTTCACATTCAAAACCAACCAACCCACACTGGTTAATATTCTGTGTTGGGAACACCACAGAAACACTCACAGCTGAACAGGTGGCTGCAACCACCAGCTAGCAGCGGCTGAGGATGTGTTCAGTGATGAGGGACAGAGTGTGAAGGGTGGAGGTAGGCCTACTGAAGAGAATACTAAGAGTGTTGAGGAGATTCCCAGTAGCCAGGTAACAGGTGAGGCTGAGGATGTGGATTGTGATTTGGAATCTGATAGTGTGTCAGGTGGTGAAACATCATACCACAGCACAGATCTGTATTCTCTGGAGGACACAATTTTTTTTGGATGAAACTTTTGAGAAATCAGTAAAAGTAAAAGATTATTTCAATAATACAGAGAAGTTCATTAGGGCTGTTAGTCATCTGCAGAAGCTGGTTGGTTTTGAGCTGCTTGAGGAGAAAAACATGTTTTTGCCTTATGAAACACGTCACAGTCTTGAGAAAAGAAGCAAAGGGGAAAACTGTAAGAAGGACAAAAGTTGTGAAATAAATTACGATCATGCATCACAAGGTGCTTTATTCTTTTTTTTCTGGTTCATGCCGGTCTGTTTCTGTCTCTTATCGTTTTCTCTGTTCTACCCATCTTATGCAGAGGCTCAGGGTTGGATCTCTTAACATTAATAGTGGGAGTGATAGATGTAAGAGGGCTTTTAGTAGCTGAGGCTGTGAAGCAGAAAAAGATAGATGTGTTTTTTCTGCAGGAAACTCATAGTGACCAAACTAATGAGATAGACTGGGGCGTTGGTGGGAGGGGTCATATACACTCAGCCATGGCACCAACTTCAGTGTGTGTGGGGGGAGGGGTAGCAGTGTTGCTAACTAAAAGAACGAATCCAATGATTTTATCATCTGTGGAGTTATTTAAGGGCAGGTGTCTTAATGTAAGGGTAGAAATTGAAGGGTACCTTTTCTGTTTGGTCAGTGTATATGCTCCAATTCAGGCGGCTGACGGATTAGCCTTTCTCAATGTTTTGAGGGATTAACTGCAGAAGTATGGTCAGGAGCAGCTGATCATTGGTGGGGATTAGAACTGCACCATTGATTTCACCATGGACAGGACAAGTGAGGAACCACACATTCAGTCATCTGGTAGCTTAGGCAGAATAGTTACTCAATTAGATTTGCTAGATACATGAAGGTTGAAACACCCCACTGCTAGACAGTACACGTGGGTCAGGATGAGCAATAACAGGGTGAGTGCAGCCAAACTAGATAGGTTCTACATTTCAAAGTCACTTGCATGCAGTCTAGTTAGTAGTTCCATTACTCCAGTTAGCTTCACTGATAACCATCTCATCACTGTAGATTTTATCATTTTTCCTGGGCAAACAGTTAGGTCATATTGGCATTTCAACAACAAGTCACTGCAGGATAATGTTTTCTGTTAGAACTTTGAACAGATTTGGGTCTGCTGGCAAAGTACATAAACTAATTTTGATTCACTGAGGCAGTGGTGGGAAGTGGGCAAGGCACAGATTTGTGTCTTCTGTCAGCAGTATACATCTCACTCCACTGCTAGGATTAAAGCAGCAGTTCAGGAGCTGGAGGACAGTATTAAAAATATTGAATGTGCTATGAACAGTAATCCAGACTTTGCTGGTGATAGCCTGCTGCAAGAAAAAAGACTGGAGCTCAGGACTTTCAGGCATGAGGGAGTGAAAGGAGCCCTCATAAGGTCTCGTTTCCTCAATATCAAAGACATAGATGCTCTGAGCTCTTTCTTCCTCAGTTTGGGGAAGATTGTTGCCAGGAGCAAGCTGATAATATCCCTAAAGTTCCCCGGTGGCAGGGGATGACTGATTCAAAGGAAATGAGGAGCCATGCTGTGGCTTTTTACTCTTCTCTCTTTGGAGCAGAGGAGTGTGATCAAGACAATGCTGCAGAGCTGCTGGAGGGGCTTCCTCAGCTCAGTCCCGAGGAAAAGGCAGACCTGGACAGAGAAGCCTGTCCAGGAGCCTGCAGCCTTTTCTGAGAGGACAGCCTGAGTCTTATCTCAGGCTGTTTTTCTGAGAGGACAGCCTGAGATAAGACTCAGGCTGTCCTCTCAGAAAAGGCTGCAGAACTGCTGTCTGCTGATGTTTACGGAGACTTGGCTCAACAGCAACATAGCCGACTCGGCAGTCGAGCTAGCGGGCCGCACAGCCTTCCGTGCCGACAGGAAAGTGCACTCCGGCAAGATCCACGGAGGAGGTTTGAGTATTTATGTCAATAACTCTTGGTGCAACAATATAAAGATCGTTGAAAGGCATTGCACTGCTGATCTCGAGCTCCTTATGATTCAGTGCAGGCCTTTTTACCTGCCCAGGGAGCTAACGGCCATTACCATTGCCACTGTATACATCCTCCCACATGCTAATGCTAAGGTAGCACTTAAGCAGCTACAATGTGCCATCAACAGACAACAGACCAAACACCCGGACAATGCCTTTATCATAGGTGGTGACTTTAATCAGGCTAACCTCAGGGCTGTATTGCCCAAATTCCATCAGCATGTCTCCTGCCCCACTAGGGGACAAAACACCCTGGACCATCTCTATACAAACATCAAGGACTCATACAAAGCTACTCCCTGCCCTCATCTGGGGCATTCTGACCACCTCTGCCTGTTCCTGGTCCCAGCCTACAAACCCCTAATAAAACGGATCAAGCCAGCAGTAAAGACAATCACTGTCCGGCCAGAAGGAGCAGTCTCTGAACTCCAGGACTGTTTTGAAAACACAGACTGGAGTATTTTTGCACATTCAGCTACCCATGGCTCCCATACAGACATTAATGAACAGACATCTGCCATACTAGCCTACATTAACTTTTGCACTGAGAGTGTCACAACAAAAAAATCAGTCCGCACCTTTCCAAACCAGAAACCCTGGATGACCAGTGAGGTCCGGCAGCTGCTGAAAGTCTGGGATGCAGCATTCAAGTCAGGTAACTGTGAGGCCTACAGCACAGCCAGGTCAAACCTCAAAAAGGTCATCAGAACAGCCAAACATATATATTCCCTATGAATAGAGGACCACTTTCACAATAACTCTGATCCTCGGCGAATGTGGCAAGGCATTCAGTCTATCACAGACTACAAAAGCTCTAATCGCGGTCCCGCTGTCCATGATGCCTCCCTGCCAGACAAGCTAAATCATTTCTATGCCTGCTTCGACAAGGACAATACTGACCCAGCCACAAAAATCCCCAGCCACCTAGAAAACCAGGTGCTCACTCTATCAGTCACAGAGGTCAGAGAATCACTGCGCAGAGTGAACACACGGAAGGCTGCCGGACCAGACGGCATACCGGGTTGGGTCTACCGGGAATGTGCCGACCAGCTGGCTGAGGTCTTCACACCTGTATTTAACCTCTCACTGTCCCAATCTAAAGTCCCGGCATGCTTTAAGACCACCTCTATCATTCCTGTCTCCAAGAAACCAATATCCATATGTCTGAATGACTACCGACCCATAGCACTCACCCCCATTGCCATGAAGTGCTTTGAAAGACTGGTTCTGGCTCACATCAAAAACATTATCCCCCCCACATTCGACCCACATCAGTTCGCCTACCGTCCAAAAGGTCTACTGAGGATGCCATTGCCACTGCCCTACCCATTGCTCTGACCCACCTTGAACTTAACAACACATACATCCGGATGCTGTTTATAGATTACAGCTCAGCCTTCAACACTATCATCCCCGCCAAACTAACCACCAAACTCCTCTCCCTTGGCCTCAACCCCTCCCTCTGTAACTGGATCCTGGACTTCCTGACCAACAGACCTCAGTCTGTTAGGTTAGGTGACCACTCCTCCTTCACCCTGACCCTCAGCACAGGTGCCCCTCAAGGCTGTGTTCTGAGCCCCCTCCTTTTCTCCCTCTTCACCCACGACTGCCTGCCAACTCACCCCTCAAATGTTATAGTTAAATTTGCAGATGACACCACAGTCATTGGCCGTATCACCAACAATGACGAGATGGCCTACAGAGATGAGATTGAGCACCTCACATCATGGTGTACTACCAACAATCTTGTCCTTAATTTGCAGAAGACAAAGGAGCTGATTGTGGACTTCAGGAGGTCTAGAAGCTGCAGCCACTCCCCCATACACATCAATGGGGTGGAAGTGGAGCGTGTTTCCAGCTTTAAATTCCTTGGAGTCCACATCAGCGAGGACCTTTCATGGACATTAAACACCCAGGCCCTTGTGAAAAAGGCCCAACAACGCTTGCATTTCCTGAGGAGGCTGAGGAGCGCCCGTCTACCCCCCACAATTCTCACCAACTTCTACCACTGCACCATAGAGAGCATCCTGACCATCTGCATCTCAGTGTGGTACGGCAACTGCACCTCAGTAGACCAGAAAGCTCTGCAGCGGATCGTCAAGGCGGCCCAGCATATCACCGGTACCCAGCTCCCAGCCATAAAAGACATTTATCACAAACGCTGCCTTCGAAGGGGTCTGAGCATCAGCAGAGATCCCACCCACCTCAACCATGGACTGTTCTCCCCCCTGTGCTCTGGGAGGCACTACAGGAGCCTCAGAGCCCGCACTACCAGGCTCAAAAACAGCTTCTTTCCACAAGCTGTTGCCCACCTGAACCTGGCTACCCACTGAATGTCTGTAGATATTTTTTAAATATTTTGTACTCCAGCTCTTTTTTAACTTATTTTTAGCTTTGGTCTTCATGTGTGTATATCTTATGCTGTGTTTGCTGTGTTTGTCTGTGTCTGTCTTGCACTGTTTGGTGAAGCCACAGCCCTCGTTTCATTTTTAACATGTGCCTGCACATTGTTTTTAATGACAATAAAAAAATTGAATTGAATTGAATTGAACTCAGCTTGGAGGAGTTGACTGTAGCTGTTGGTCAGATGGCTTCAGGGCAGACTCCATGAATATATGGACTCACCACTGACTTTTACAAGTGTTTCTGGTGTTCTGTTGGACCTGATCTGCATGAAGTACTCTTGGAGTGCTTCCATGCAGATCGTCACTGCATGGGAGCACCCCAAGAGTACTTGTAAGATGGCAGTTCTGTCCTTGCTCCCTAAAAAGGGAGATTTGGCTTTGCTGAAAAACTGAAGGCTGGTGGCCCTTTTATGCTCTGACTATAAAATGCTTTCAAGAGCACTGTCAAACAGACTAAGAGACTAACTGGATATCTTGTTCATATGGACCAAACATACTGTGTACAGGGCAGAACAATAATGGACAATCTTTTTTTTCTTTTTTGAGATGTGATTGACCTTTGTAAACTTTATGATCTTGATGTTTGTATTCTCTCCTTAGGTCAAGAAAAAGCATTTGATGGGGTGCCCCATAGCTATTTGTTTTCAGTACTTAAGGCTTTTGGTTTTGGTGACCATTTTGTGTCATGGGTGGGGTAATTGGACAGTGGTTCTGAGTGTTTGGTGAAGGCTGGGAGAGGGTTGAGCTAGTCAATCCCAGTGCAGAGGGGGATAAGGCAGCGTTGTTCCATCTCAGGGCAGTTTTACAGTCTGGCTATTGAACCTCTGCTGTGCAGGCTGAGAAGCCATCTCAGTGGGCTTTCACTGTCAGGCATACAATGCATCCTACCCTTGATAGTTTCTGCCTACGCGGATGATTTAAATGTTTTTGTCAAGTTTGTCATCAGGAGGACATGGAGGCACTACAGGACAGTCTGGGCTTATATAAGAAGGTTTCAGCAGCAAACATAAACTGGGCTAAAAGTCAGGCCTTACAGGTAGGACAGTGGAGAGAGATGGCAGCACCTGTGGGGTAGCAGATGGATGAAGGTTTTGGTTTTTTTTTAGGCACAGCTGTCGTATAGGAGTTGAGTTTTGGTTGCCAATAACTTGGTTGCCTCGATGCTGTGACACAGACTGATTTTTCTACCTCCACCAAGAGGCCAGATTGAAGACGTTCAGCAGGCCATAGTGGACTTTTTCTGGTCAGGACAGCACTGGATCCAAGCTCCTGCCTTATACTTGCCAGTGGAAGAAGGAGGACAGGGTCTTGTGGATATTACTTCTCGAGTGATGGCCTTAAGGCTGAAGACCGCACAGAGACTGCTTTACCACTGTGGTGTGCGGTGGCTAGACACTGCACAACTCTTCCTGCTGGTCGTCTGGGATACAGTAAGCAACTGTTTCTGCTGAGGCTGGAGGAGGCAGATCTCACAGGCCTGTTGCCTTTCTATGCCTCTGTCCTGGATGCATGGAAAATCCTGAAGGCCTCCAGGGAGCCTGCTGCTATGCCTGGTCTGAGGCTGCTTGAGGAGCCACTGTTTTGCAACAACTTCATTCAGACTCCAGACCCTGTCCTCAGCCAGCACAAGATCTTCTCAGAAGGAGGCCGGATGTGTGAAGCTGGGACATCTGCTGACACCTGCAGGGATCCTGCAAAAACACACCAAAATCAGACCCAGGTTGTTGAGTCATATTATTGAGGAGTTGTGTGCGTCGCTTCCAGAGTACCTGAGGACATTTATGATGGAGAACGATGAGCTAGCTGGCCATTGGGAGAAGGATGTGGAATATAGCTTTCCACAGTTGACTGCCTCCTAATGTGGAGGAGTGGCAGGAGATGGAGGGCCGACTCCTTTCTTTCATGACCCCACGGCTAGATATGTTTGAGGACCTGAGAAAAAAGGCAACTTACATCCTGTGTGTGAAGGTGAGGCACTTTCAGTCTCTGCAGGCCATGAAAGCATCGAGGTGGTCTGGGTTTTTAGGCCCAGGCTTTTCCCCGAAGGGCTGCTGGCAGTCCCTGTACAAGCTACTGGTTGAAAAACGGTCAGCTGACCTCCAGTGGAGGATTTTACACAGAACGATAGCCACGAACAGACACAGAGCATCCCTGGATCCTGATCACAGGGAGACGTCTTTTTTGTTCACAGTGTGAAACTAACACATTTATTTGTCCAGTATCCTAGGTTGATAGATGTGTTTGAGTTGTTAAGGGGTTGGTTTTTGGGCTTGGGCGAAGCTTTTTTTTAGGTGTTTGTATATGGTCCCAAATACCTAGCCAGGAAGAAAGGTACACCACACTTACAAATTTCATATCAGCTACTGCTAAATTAGCCATCTGGCTGAGCTGTAAGTACAGGACCCAGGCGGTGGGCTGTGTGGACCCTATGCAGATTCTTACAGGACTGCTGAAGGCTCAGCTCAGGGTGGAGCATGCCTACTACAAAATGGTAGAAAATCTAGAGGCTTTCAGCCTTAAATGGGCAATATGGAGAGTGTTGTGCTCAGTGGGAGATGATGAAGACCTGGTTTTCTTTCCCTAATTTGCGTAAAGAGGAAAAGTCCTGGCTGTATTGTTGGCTTATGTTTTATTTATTTATTTATAAAAAAAATTCTCTTCACTTGCACTATTGTAGTTGATGTCCTTTTTGTCTGTATACCACTTGTACAGCTTAATAATGGGTTTTGTAAAACCAAATCTCTCTCTCTCTCTGTCGGCATCAGAGTTCAGCTTGTGCCTCTTACCAACTCTCGTTCTATCCCTTTGTCTTTCTCCCACTCCCCCGCTCTCATTCTGTCTGTCTGATATACAGTTATGACTTTGCTCTCTGTCTCAGTCCATCCCTGTAATTTGGCATTAAGTCCTTCTCTGTGTGGTCTTCCTCTCCAGGCCAGGGCCAGGGGCCAGGGCAGTATGTGTAACCAGGCCATCATGCTGATCACAGATGGAGCCATGGAGGACTTTGAGTCTGTCTTCCAGGAATTCAACTGGCCTGAACGCAGGGTAGGAGTATACCGCTGTGGATTCCTTATGTATGCCATAAATATCTGATGCGCAATATTGATGGCTCTCTAGTATGGAATCATGGTAGCAAGGTAATCCCAACCTGGGATAGATCTGTGTGCACATTAAAAGGCAGAGAAATTCATGTAAAACATGGAGGATATTCTAGACAAGGTGGCACCTCACATCTATCTATCTATCTATCTATCTATCTATCTATCTATCTATCTATCTATCTATCTATCTATCTATCTATCTATCTATCTATCTATCTATCTATCTGTCTATCTGTCTGTCTGTCTAGTCTCTTTCCTATCTATTGTATCTACTGTCTCAATCTGTCTGTCTGCCTGTGTAGTCTACAATAGTAATGATATTATTTCTTAGTGTATTGTACAGTCATATTGTACAGCTGTACACTGCCAGATGGACTGATTGTTGTCAACAGTTATTGAGGCTGTGTTGTGTCTCAGGTGCGGGTTTTCACCTATCTCATCGGTAGAGAGATGACTTTTGCTCAGAACACAAAGTGGATCGCCTGCAACAATAAAGGTTAGTAGTCTTTGCAGGTGTGTGTGTGTGTGTGTGTGTGTGTGTGTGTGTGTGTGTGTGTGTGTGTGTGTGTGTGTGTGTGTGTGTGTGTGTGTGTGTGTGTGTGTGTTTGTTGCTCTTCCTCACACTCGTTGTGCATCCCTCAGGCTACTACACCCACATATCCACGCTGGCAGACGTACAGGAGAATGTCATGGAGTACCTGCATGTCCTCAGCCGTCCAATGGTCATCAACCACGATCATGACATCATCTGGACAGAGGCCTACATGGACACTGTGGTGAGGGGATGTGGCTTCATTTCTCACAGGGCAGGATTTGTCAAAACATTCCTAATTACTGCATCTATCAGATCACCTCACTTTACCATCATGGCCTTTGGACCTTATGGAGGTTGAAAAGAAGACTTAAAACCACATGTGTCAAAACAGTATCTCTTGGCGGTGGAGAAAAAGCACAGTCCAGCAGGTCTGCAGTGAATTTTAGTATTTCTGTGATGACGCCATCTGTAGCATGTACGCACAGTGTCTTGCTTGCAAAGTTCAAGCGTACAACATCTAGAAGGGCTCCAGCTGTACCATGTACTCACAGTGTCATGGCTTCAGAGTTGTTCCATACTTTCATCTCTTTCTCTTTCTCATGTTCCCTGTTTCCCTCTGGTTAGTGGTGTTCACCGTAGGATGTCTTTCATAAAAAAAGAAACATCTTTGAAAATTAAAAGTCCTAACCTTATTACTGCTCAAGGTGAACAACTGAAAACCCTAATGAGTAGGAGAAGGAGCTTTTGAAAATGGGTTAAATACTAATATATGCATGTCAGTTCATATATAGATGGCATACTATAGTCATCGCTCTTCTTTTGGACGGTAGACTAAACATATTATTTCGCATTGAAACAATAGGGTATCCATGTCACCACACATGGTAAGGACACTCTGGGCGTTGGAATAGAATACCTGAGCAGACTTTCGGTGTGCTGAAATAAAACTGAATCATTTTGGTGTGACTACATTTCAGTGTGTCATTTCATCTGTCATTTTTCATTTGTCTGTCTTCCTTCCTTTCGCTCCGCTCATTTCCCCCATGATCCTCTGGGCCCTTCCCTCACTTCACTGGCAGCTGCCAAATACCAAAGAGGTAAAGACAAATATTCAGTAGTGTTATTGTGATCTATGTTACATCTACTGTAATTTAGCATTGTATTTGCCACGGCATATTAGCCTAGCCTGTCTCGTGTTTGTAAAGGTCATTCTAGGTATTACTTGTTCCAGCGCATTATGCTGACAGCGTCATTGTTAGCCAGCGCTCCTCTGTTGCCCTCTAGAGGACAAAGTCAGAAATTCACAACATGGCGTTAGTGTGTTAGATTACATTACCTGTCATGGGTTTGTGTGGTCTTGCATATCAGTCTGCGGTAAATGGGGAAACTGCCTTTAGACCTGAATGAGCGTTTTTCAGGTTGGACAATCACGTGATTCCCTAATCTTTAACGAGGCGATACGTGACCTTATAAAAGATTTGTTTGTAATGAATTCTTGAATGAGGTTACTGAAGTTATCCAGGCAAGGTTTTCCGAGCAGCATTTTCCTACCCAGCCCCACCCTGCTCCACATTCACACGGTCTGACACATTCACACCAGAGAACTGCCTGGTACAACTCACTGATCTATAATAAACTCTGCAGTGATTGCCCGATAATACAACAACCACCAAGGTTGAGCCAAGAGAAGTTCCTCGGCAGGCATATTTGTATTCCTTAAAAAGCGGATAGTGTCTGGGGTTTCTGCCAGCTTGTCACTGTGATGAGATGTGCAGCATACGGCTTCAAGACTTTATTTAAAAAAGGATTTGGTAAAACTACATAGCTGATAGCAATGTTACAAGAAATAGTAATTTATCATAATCTTGGAAAGTGAGAGGATGCCTGAGTGGAGAAGAAGTGGCACCGATTTTCAAGAAGGGTGATGTGCAGAACTGTGGCAGCTACAGAGCTATAAAGTTGATCAGCCACAGCATGACGATATGGGAAAGAGTAATGGAAGCAATGTTAAGAGAAGAGGTGACGATCAGCGAGCAGCAGTATGGTTTCATGCCACAAAAGAGCACCACAGATGTGATGTTTGCTTTGTTAATGTTGACTGAGAAGGAAGTATAGAGAAGGCCAGAAGGAGATGCATTGTGTCTTTGTGGATTTAGAAAAAGCATATGACAGGGTGCTGAGAGAGGAGGTGTGGTATTGTATGTAGGAGTGGTGCAGGATATGTATGAGGGAAGTGTGACAGTAGTGAGGTGTGTGGTAGGAATGATGGATGGGTTCAAGATGGAGCTGGGATTACATCAAGGATCGGCTCTGAGCCCTTTCTTGTTTGCAATGGTGATGGACAGGTTGATGGACGAGATCAGGCAGGAATCGCCATGGACTATGATGTTCACAGATGACATTGTGATCTGTAGCGAGTGTAGGATGCAGGTGGAGGAAAGCCTGCAGATGGGGAGGTATGCACTGGAGAGAAGAGGAATGAAATTCAGTTGGCGTTAGACAGAATACATATGCGTGAATGAGAGGGAGGACAGTGGAATGGTGAGGATGCAAGGAGTAGAGGTGACGAAGGTGGATGAGTTTAGATACTTGGGGTCAACTGTCCAAGTAGAGAGGTGATGAAGAGAGTCCAGACAGGGTGGAAAAGAGTGTCAGGAGTGATTTGTGACAGAAGGGTACCAGCAAGAGTTAAAGGGAAGGTTTTCGAGATGGTTGTGCGACCAGCTATGTTATATGGTTTGGAGATGGAGGCGGTGATGAAAAGACAGGAGGGGGAGCTGGAGGTGGCAGAGTTGAAGAGGCTAAGATTTTCATTGGGAGTGACGAAGAAGGACAGGATTAGGGACCAGTATATTAGAGGGACAGCTCAGGTTGGACAGTTTGGAGACAAAGCAAGAGAGGCAAGATTGAGATGGTTTGGACATGTGGAGGAGAGATGCTGGGTATATTGGGAGAAGGATGCTGAATATGGAGCTGCCAGGCAAGAGGAAACGAGGAAGGCCAAAGAGGAGGTTTATGTATGTGGTGAGGGAGGACATGCAGGTGGCTGGTGTGACAGAGGAAGATGCAGAGGACAGGAAGAGATGGAAACGGATGATCCACTGTGGCGACCCCTAACGGGAACAGTCAACAGTAGTAGTAGTAGCAGTAGTAGTTTATGGTTGTAATGTTATTTTTAACATTAAATTGGTAAATCTATGTTTTGAGATCTAATGGTATTTACAGCACATGCTATTGAGCAAATTCATCATCATGATTTACAACAAACATTATTATGGGTGGCATAAATGCTTACCCAGCACAAAACAAGTAGCTGGTGTTAATGTCCATCCACCTATCTCTGTCCACTAATACAACGCCAATGTAGGAAAGTCAAGATGGTGTCATGGTGGCTTCACAGGTTTTACATCATTGTCCAATCAGAGTTTTCTCTGTGTCAGTGGTACAACTACAGTTTTCTACTGTCCACCACTTTGCCAAGGTACCTCAGTGGTAAATGTTTAGGGAATGCTTTTTGCAAACCTTTTAAACATCTATAATCTCATCTGTCACCAGAAGCTGAGTGGTGGATATAATCTCTCTCTCTCTCTCTCTCTCTCTCTCTCTCTCTCTCTCTCTCTCTCTCTGTCTCTCCACCAGCTCTTCGCCACCAAGGCCCAGAGTCTGCTGCTGATGACCTCAGTGGCCATGCCAGTCTTCAGTAAGAAGAAAGAGACGGTCAGTAAACTCAGTTTCACAACTGTCAATCAGAAACATGTCACTTCAAGCACTTCCAGGTGTAGTTTCAGTTAACGCACATTTCGGTTGCTTGCTCCTTAGAGTTGTGTTCTGTCTGTTTTAAGCCAGACACAACTGTTTCTGGACCTAGTTATGCAAGAAGCGTCCTACCAACTTTCACTCAAAAGGGACACATTTTTTTTTGGGATTTTCCCCAATTTCTAGTCACTGCTCCACCCCCTCTGCCGATCGGGGGGGGGGGGGTTGCAGACTACCACATGCCTCCTCCGATACATGTGGAGTCATGGTGACAGTGAAGAGTTTCGCCAGGGGGATGTAGAGCATGGGAGGATCGCGCTATTCCCCCAGTCCCCCCACCCCCAACAGGTGCCCCAACCGACCGGCCAGAGGGGGCGCTAATGCGCCGACCAGGACACATACCCACATCCGGCTTCCAGCCTGCAGACACGGCCAATTGTGTCTGTACGGACGCCCGACCAAGACGGAGGTAACACAGGGATTCGAACCGGAGATCCCCTTGTTGGTAGGCAAGGGAGTAGACCGCCACGCCGTCCAAACTCCCTAAAAGGGACATTTTAAACCTGTTCAAACAGACAAACACAGATCTGGATCTCTTATACTTTTTCATATTACTAATGTTTTTTCTTGTTTTGTGTGAGTTGTTTGTTTTTGTTTTTCAATTCAACCTTTACCTCCGAGCTCACGAGTGCTTACTGACTTGTCTCAGAGTCCCGGCTGGCTCTGTATGTTGACTTTTCCTGCTCTCCAGAATGGAAAGCACAGTCCAAGTCCAGTAAAATTAAAAAAAAAAAAAGAACAAGTGACACTGATACAGACAGGAGGAGTATCTCTAGATGTTAATACTGTGTAAATGTTAAAAGGTTGTTGTTTCCTGTTTCTCCAGCTGTCCCATGGGATCCTGCTGGGCGTGGTGGGCTCCGACATCCCTCTGATGGAGGTCATGAAGCTGGCTCCCAGATACATGGTAGGCCGTGGTTAAGAATCACAGAAAATAAGTGTGACAAACATGGTATTTTCAGTATTTTTTCACGTTTTATGTTTTGCCATCATGTTTACCTTTTGAATTTCATTTCATCTTAGACTTTTATTATTTTAAATATTCTTTGAGGTGTCTTTTGTGATTGTTTAGAGCTGCAGAAAGTGAGCATGTCATTGTAACATTGTGACATTGTAACATTGTGACATTGTGACATTGTACTTCCTGCTGCGTGTGTTGAAATCTGAAGCTTAGATATGGTTTTAGTCCAATATGGTAAATGAGTTATTTTGTTTTTAGACCTTCATTCAGGGACAGTTTACTAAGCAGACCGCGAAACGAGTCTCCCCAGTAAACGAGGCTAACGAGCTTCATCTACTCGGGTTAGATGAAGCTCGTTAGCCTCGTCAGGCAGTTCATCTCAGAGAAGGAAAACTCTGATGTAAAACCGCCGCTGCCTTGCGGGTATACTGGTATACAGGAAAGGCTTCGGGAAGAAACCCTGAAGAAAAATCTGCATCCATCTCCATTGCCAGTCATCTCGCTAGTCTTGCCACTGGTAGTAGGTGGTGTCGGACTCTTCCTCACTTTAATCATCGTGCAAGTCATCTGTCATCCATCACAGGATGACTAGATGGTACTCGTAGCTGCGACGGACGAATAACAAACAAACAACTGAGCAGATATACTACTCACCATTAGCGGTTTCCCAACACATCCATAGTTCTCTACTGGGGGAACTGGGAGCTGCTTTACCGTCTGATGAAGGATTAGCCCATGTTGAGACTTCCCAACCAAAAAGGTCACAGAGTTCAATGGCTGCGGCTAGCCAGTTGGTGTTCATGGAAAATCTTGCATGCTGTTGAAGTGCTGTTGAGCAAGACATTGATCCTGTTGACTTCAGTTTTGATTGGTAGCCAAATAAGTTTATATGCATGAGCAATTTGAGTGGTACCCAATATAAAACACACAAAAGACAAAAACATTCTGATCTAAAATCAAGAAAACGACCCAAGGTTTTAAGATTTAGTAGATAAGCTACTGAGAGTATCTAAGAACACCAGTCAGGAACAGTGAAAGCTTATCCTCCTCTTCTTCTTCTTCTTCTCCCCAGCTGGGAGCACATGGTTACGCCTTCCTCATCACCAACAACGGCTACATCCTAGCACACCCTGACCTTCGACCTTTAGTGAGTCCCACTAACGTCTTAAGGGTTGCTCCCCCACACACACAAACACACAGACATACACACATCTAAATAATCACACACTTACACTCCCTGTTCCTGTCTGTCCTACAGTATAAAGATGGTAAAAAGTTGAAACCCAAACCAAACTACAACAGTGTGGATCTGTCTGAGGTGGAGTGGGAAGACACAGAGGAGATGGTAAGAAGAAACACACACACACACCTTTTTTTTTTCTTTTTACAACCTGGAGCTTATTGACGTTGTTTTTGCCACCATGCATGTAAGTAGTGATGTGATTTTACTCACTGGCTTCGTTTTGGAGATCCTGGACACCGGACCACTGCTAGACACAGCTTTACAGCAGGGCTCCACAGAATATTATCCTTAAATCTGTCCTTTCACAACAAATAAAACGCCTGTAGTGCCTCAGTTAAACTGTGTTCGTGATTCTCCATCATCTGACTTCTGCACCGGGCGGTGGTTTATTGATGGTAACTAGCAAGCTGAATCAGGAAGTAAATCAGCAATGCAGTCAGCCATTGTTGACAATATTGGATATTTCGGTTCATTACTTTTGACTTTTGCTTTAGTTTTTACTTCCAAATATGTGGTTTAGATAATTGAGTTAAACTGGACTTGTTGAAAGTAGTCTGATGCGCATATTCCAGTGCCTGTTGTAAAGCTACGTCCAGTGGTGGTCAAGTATCCAAAATCTGCAAGATGAAGCTGGTGAGTGAAATGATATCATAACCGAATGACACAATGGTAAAAACTATGGGAATAAGACCCAGGTTGTAAAGTAGAATTATCCTTTAACCCTTAACCAAAGGGCTAACCCTAAAAAAGACCATTGAAGAAGTGAGGACCAGCCAAGATATTCTCACTCTGCAAAAAATTTCAAAAATGTCCTCACTCCTAAGATTGTAATTTGAGAAAACTCAAACTGATCCTCACAAATATAGCTAAGCAAGAACACACACATTCTCACATATCTGGATCTCTCCTGCGTGATCTGCCATCTGCATGATGGCGGCATGAATTCATGTTTTCAGCGGCCTCACCTAGTACCGTCCATGCAGTGTCTGCGACTAAATTTGTGTCTTTGTTTGATGGCTGGGAGAGCTGGCGTTGGATCGGCTGAGGGAGCCTGGTGTGCTGCGTCCGGTGGGCCCAGGGACCACGGCCCTGACCGGAGCTGCGCCCGAAGAGGAAACACCGAGGGTGGGCTGACAGGACGCGGAAGCGGGGGCAGGCTAAGCTAACTGCTAGCCCATGCAGACTGGCAGTTCTGATAACACCAAGGGTGGTCTGGCGACGGCCTTGCCTGGCATTGACTGTGGTGTTTTTAGTGTCGTCTTGTGGAGTGCGGGGAGGTGTGTCGAAGGTGTTTGGCTGGGAGAGCTGGCGTTAGATTGGCTGGGGGAGCCTCGTCTGTGCGTCCAGTGGGCCCAGGGACCACAGCCCTGCCCGAAGCTGCACCCAAAGAGGAAACAGCAAGGGTGGTCTGACAGGACCCGGAAGCGGGGCAGGCTAAGCTAACTGCTGGCCCATGCAGACCGGCAGCTCTTGACAGTCATCCTGGCTGGCGTTTGTTCTCTTGGACAGTGCTTTTTTTATTTTTTTTAGTTTAGATAGATGTGTTAGTTTGGATATATTTCTGCCTGCAAGAAATTATATCAATCAACTTGTCGACGACACAGGATGTCCATCTGAGGATCTCCCAGTTGCTATGCTGGATAGAGTCGGGTGACGTGAGAGGGTCAGATCCATCCAAGGAGACTCGACCTGATGATGCTGACTGGATATGTGTTAACTTGGATATATGTGTTCTTGTAGTTTTTGGATGTGTTTTTGTCTTTGTGTTGCACTGCTGTGGGCTGGGGGAAATGATATTTCGTTTCAAATCACAAGGTGTTCCTGATTCCTGATGATCAGACACACGCATGTACACATACACACCAACACAAACACATCTTCTGGTTTTAGGTAAGTCAGTCAATACTACCAGGCGCTTTTGCAGATAATGAAACATGATTTGAGGGTTGTAATCAGTTCCACACATCCATCTTACTGATACAATGGTCGGCGAATCTCAGAATGTATCATCCACTGCCTGCAGACACAATGGATAGGGTTTTTTTTTCTTTCCTGCATTGTGTTTAGTTTTAGTTTGGTGTAAAAGCCTCTGTGCTGTGTGCCCTGTGTTGACAGCTGAGAACAGCCATGGTGAAGGGCGAGACGGGCAGCCTCACGCTTCCCTTCAGAGCATCCGTGGATAAAGGGGTAAATGGTGATACTGTAGCTGGACTATTTCTTGTACAAAATCAGATTTGTAAATGACATGGACAATAGAAGATGCATATCACTCTAGATATGGACTCAGAAATAGAAACATCTTTCCACAAATAGACAGTAGACTCCACATGTAACTCCAGGTTTAGACAGTAGACTGTACATTTGTGTCTCTACATGGTGACGATGTACATCTCACCATTCATAATATTCCTTTTAAATCCGTAACATCTCTACAAACAGACAGCAGGCTGTACATATCAAGCCATGGCCTCCTGCTGTTCACGGAGGGTGTTTTCCCTTCCTGTCTGGTGGACCATCTGTTTAATCACTCGTCTTTCAGAGTGTACATTTATTTATTTTTATATCATAGTGGTAATGACAGTAGACATTCTAACATTGCTGTCGTCTCCTATCCAAACAGAAAAGACCTCTGTACCTCGTCAATGATTACTTCTACACAAACATTGACGAGACACCCTTCAGGTAAAGTGCCGCCTCAGTGCAGTCCACATAATTCCACATTTAAAGAAATTCCTCGAGTCTGCAGTCTGTATATTTCAGTTAATTTGGGTTGCAACTAATTTCTCTTAAGAAATACTGACCACTTTTATAAGAAATGGAGTGATATTTGTTCACATGCTTGATAAATAAGGCTGTTAGGTTTGATTCCACTTACAGAGCTGTGTTCTTTCGGTTGTATGCGATGTGAACACTGGAGGTCAGTGTGTGACATTATGAAATCTGAAGTCCTCTGTGTGTCTTGCCAGCTTCGGCATGGTGCTGACTAAAGGACCTGGACAACTGATGTTTATGGGAAATGTTTCTGTTGAGGAAGGTAAGATTCCCACAATCCCCAGCATTAACAACCATCAAGTTGCATTTATAGGGAAAATTAATAATTATTTTTATCTTTGTGCAAGTTAACTTGCTATACCTGTACTTGTCACGCTATTGTACCATAGCAGTACCTTAGCTGTACATATATTGGCCTTACTATGGCTATGATACAGTGTACAGTAAGGGTATTTTGGTATATATGGTACTGTGACGTGCCAATGCAGGATCTAATATGATGGTCTTATGGCTTGTCTTTTTTTTTTTCTTTTTTTTTAATATTTTCTTTGGTTACACTAAGTCTTTTACCTTGTGATGTTGTATGTGGCCAACCAGAATCATCAAAAAGACATGCATGTTAGGGTTAATGCTCCTCCCTGTGCCCCTGAACAAGGCGATGGAAAGAAGAACTGGAGTTGGTCCCCGGGCGCTGCAGCTGCCCACTGCTCCTTTACAATAGGATGAGTTATAAATTCAGAAGATGAAATTAATTCTGAGAATACGATGTCAAATAAAGTGGCTTTCTTTTTTCTTTATTTCATCGTATCGGGCAGGAATGGTTAGAAATGTAATAGAAATGAAATGATATGCTTCAAAATATAACATATTAAAGTGAACTGCCTAAGATTGAATGGAAGTGAATTGATTGGGATTAGGCTAAATTGAATGCGATTTGTGTTTTTTAACATAATCTGTCCGTTGTTTTCTTAACCTTCCACAGGCCTGCATGACCTCACCTCCCCAGATCTGACAATAGCCTCTGAGTGGTACGTCTGAGAGCAGTAGAATGACTGATCCTTGACCCAATAAAAAGACTACAACAGGAAATAATGAACAGGAAGTCGTCTATGCAGATCAAATGAGATTACTCATAGAGGAAAACTCTGTATATTTATACTTCAAGTCATGCATTAATATTGTTGATATTGGTATAGCAAAATTAAGTGTCTTGTCAGCCTACCGCTGCTTTCCTCTAACATCCAACCTAGGGTTATGGGTCAGGCACTCTTCCTAAGTTTATGACCATCACTATCTACAGCATGTCCTGGTTCTCGGCCAGGACGATGAAATAAACGTGTGCACTGTGGAACATGTATCCCTCAGGACTTACTGTGAGACAGACATTGACCCCGCTCACCGCAAGTACAGCCAGCTTCAGGCCGTCATCCGCTACCTGCTGGGAAAGGAGCCAGACCTTGAATGTGAGTGTTAAAACCGATTTGGACACACTTCCCTCAACATTTAGGCGTTTGGCTTCTGCTTTCATCCAGTCAGACCACCACTGAACCCAAGATCTGAATAATCATTTATTCTAACTGCTCTTTTGTTTGACAATGATAGAATCATCCTATAAGGAAGGTCAGAGGTCAACATGCTCAGACAATAGATGTAGTCGATATTCCTGTTACCTTAGAGCAGTATTGGATGATAAGAGGATCCTGAATGATGGTGAAGTGACAGGAAGAGAAATCGAATGATCAAAGATGATCGAGAAGTCTCAGTGAGAGAGACCAAGGGTGTGTAGCCATAGATGGCTACAATATAATTCAGGAACCTGGAACATTTATTTGTCATTTGAAATGAAATATTGTTTCCCCCAGCCCACAGCAGTGCAAAGACAAAGACATATCCAAAACCTACAAAAACACATATATCCAAACTACAAAAAAGAAAAAAAAACTACAAAACTACAAAAACATATAGCCAGCATATCAAAAAATAAAAAACATTTTTCACTGTCCAAGAGCGCGATCACCAGCCAGGATGACTGTCAGAACCGCTGTCTGCATGGGCTAGCAGCTAGCCCAGCCTGCCCCACTTCCGCATCCCATCAGATGCAGAATTATGCTTTCATTAAACATTTCGGGGCACCACATATGGTGTCCATAGGAAATTTAGATAAACCAAATTAATCAGTTTCAGATCTGAAGTTGTAAATTCTTGATTACAGGGATTTCTGTCTTTGCTTCAGAGAAACACACAGGCAGCAACTTCCAATAATAGAGACATTCATTAATAGCTAAATGTCTACCAACAACAGAATAAATTAGTAAATGAATAAATAAAAGAATAAATTAAAATCAGAATCAAATAGGTGAATGGAATAAGGACAGATAGAGCTTATCACTCAGTTGGAGATAGTGTCAGAGGCTATGTGATTTCCAGCAGAGGTGGAAAACCCGGCTTCAGAAAGTAGAAGTACTAACCATGTATTTGCTCCACCCATGGACTAAACCAGCTGATTTCACTAATTAGTTCTCCTACCTGGCTGAAGTGTTGTGCTAATTAGAATCAGCTGGTTTAGTCCATGGGTGGAGCAAATACATGGTTAGTACTTCTACTTTCTGAAGCACAGTTTTCCACCTCTGATTTCCAGAACTACTGGAGGTGGTTGGGCGCTATTAGAAAAAAAAAAGGGGGTTAAAGTCTTTCAAAGCAGTTATCTGGACACAACATTGTCACAACGAAATCAGTCCACCCTAAGGATCGGGTCCCCTGGCACAAACAGAGCAATATAGTGTATGCTGTTAAGTGCCAGGATTGCCATGACTTGTACATCGGGGAAACCAAACAGACACTGGCCAACACAGAAGAGCAACACAGAAGAGCTAACATGTCAGGCCAGGACTCCACAGTCTACACCCATCTACAGGCCAGTGGCCACTCTTTCAAGGATGAGGATGTGCACATCCTTGATAAGGAGGAACACTGGTTTGAACAGGGAGTCAAAGAGGCTATCTATGTGAAGAGGGAACAACCATCCCTGAACCGGGGGGATTAAGAGTACATCTGTCACCATCTCGCAATGCTGTGATGGCAACCATTCCCCAGTCCTCTGTGAATAGTACACATGGCCATTGAAACTCTAGTTAATGGTCATGGTAATTTGCATTTGAAACTGATCGACGTTTTGGTCATTTTGACACTGTATTGTTTATAAGGGTGGGGATACCTGCAGTCAGGTAAGACTGAAGAGGTCACTTAGATGAGTGATGAAACGTTTCTCTCAACAAATGTTGTGTCCAGATGAACTGATTCAACTTTCTGTAATTTTAGATTATTTTGTGACTTCAACTCTTATCAAAGGCAGCAAAAGTGACTCAAGCCTACTTGAGATGAAGCGTCGCTGTAGAGATGATTGGATCTGGCTGGAGGTCGCTTGTAGACAATGCAGTTTTATCCCCGATGTCCATGTGAGAATGAGTTGAGGTTGCCCAACAATATCTGTTGCCCAACAACAATATCTGTCTGTGGCGGTTCTCAGCTGATGTCCCACTACACGTTGTGTATAGCGTACCCTGGGCAAAGCTGCCTGGGTTATCCCTGATAAAAGTCAGACATTGCAAGTCAATAAAGTCTTGTAGCCCCTGGGCAAAGGACTGCCTGCAGGTTCTTGGCAACAGTCAAACGTTGGTAGGCGAGGTATTCTTGGCAGCATTGTTCATCTGGGCAAAAGTAGAATAATGATCTGCTACACTGACCGTAATTGGTCTGACTCTGTAAAATTAATCTGAAAGTCATTTCACTGACCGGACAATAAAACTTCCAAAAAATTATCACACGCGAGGCTTTCCTTGTGCCATAAAAAAATTATTAAAATTTGGCTTACTCATTTGCAAAGCGATACAAGACTGAGATTTTTTTCAAAAATAACATTTACACACGTTCAAGGTGCAGGCGTGTCAGTTTTATTTTTGAAACAAATCGTATTTGGTGAGGAAAAAATGTAAAAATACTAGGTATGAGAGAAATGGAAAATTAGGAAACGACTCTAAGAAAAACAAAAAAGGGAAAAGACTCAAGACTAAAAAAACTGAAGAAAGGAGAAAACTTTAGAAGCACGTAAGAAGAGGTGAAGATTCTGAAGGGGTGATGGGTCTGAAGAAAGTTAAGAGTGTAAGAGTTAAGGGTGAAAGAGTGTAAGAAAGAGTGTAAGAGTGAACAAAAAATGAAGAGTATAAGAGTTAAATGTGTAAGAGTGAAGAGTGTTAGAGGTAAAAGTGAAAAGTGTAAGAGTTAACAGTGTAAGAGTGAAGAGTGGCCAAGTTAAGAGGTAAGAGTGGAGTAAGTGTAAGAGTTAAGAGTGTAGAGTGTAAGAGTGACGAGTAAGAGCTAAGCATGTAAGAGTGTAGAGTGTAAGAGAGAAGAGTGAAGAGTGTAAGATTGTAAGAGCTAAGCATGTAAGAGTTAAGAGCAAGAATTAAGAGTGTAAGGTTGTAAGAGCTAAGAGTAATGAAAGAGGGGCGTCCGGGTAGTGTAGCAGACTACTCCATTGTCTACCAACATGGGGATCGCCGGTTTGAATCCCCGTGTTACCTCCGGCTTGGTCAGGCGTCCCTACAGACACAGTTGGCCATGTCTGCGGGTGGGAAGCCAGATGTGGGTATGTGTCCTGGTCGCTGCACTAGCGCCTCCTCTGGTCGTCCGGGGCCCCTTTTCAGGGGAGGGGGAACTGGGGAGAATAATGTGATCCTCCCACGCGCTACATCCCCCTGACGAAACTCCTCACTGTCAGGTGAAAAGAAGTGGCTGGTGACTCCACATATATTGGAGGAGACGTGTGGTAGTCTGCAGCCCTCCCTGGATCGACAGGGGGTGGAGCAGCGACCAGGATGGCTCGGAAGATTGGGGTAATTGACCGGATACAACTGGGGTGAAAAAGGGGTGGAAAAAAAAAAAAAAAAACAAACAAAAAAAAAAGAATGAAGGAAAGAAAGAAAGAAAAAGAGTAATGAAAGAGCATGTTACTTAAGAGAGGTAAGCGAGAGAACAAAGGCTTCAACCTGATCGGGATGTTTCAGAGGGAGTAAAGACCACCTCCTCATATTCATATTGTATTATAGGAGAGAGGATTATTTAATTTTGACTATACGCACAAACATCACATGCCCAGCTAAAACCATGGTCAGTCAGTAGTGGTTCTAGAACTGGCGAGTATATTACCATGTATTGCATAAAACACCAAGAGAACATATTAATAAACAGTAATCATTCTAGCCCATTAAATCCAAAAGGATATTCATAATTAATTAGCTAGTGGAATTAATTCCTATACTGTTAATAGATGAACAGAAGTTAACTAACTCATTGATTATCATATGTTAAAAAAAGATGATCTAATATGAGATGACTACAGAATAACACCAAGATAGTAAAATGAAAAAGAAAATAATCAAATAAAATAACAAAATACAGTTAAGAGAATATGGTTTCCCCAGACAGACTTTACTACCTATGATATTAATGGCAGTATAGTTAAGTAGCAGGAATGCACTTAAAACCTTAAATTAACAGCTCTGTCAATTCGGGTGGTGTATTTATGTGAGTTTGGTCATGAAATTGTCTGCCGAGTAATACTGGCTGGATAGCTAAATGGTTAAACAGTTAATTCATAATTCAGACATGTACAGAGACAAGGAGAGTCACAATTCATGACTGAGGATAAGTTATTAGCATTTGGCCCAGTATAAAGAGAGGGGTTTGGGTGTGTGTAAGTGTGAAACAAGGACTAGGAGAGGGAGAGGGTTTGAGATTTATTTGGATCAACTCAAGTCTGTGTCCCATTTCCATCGTATGGCGATGGTGAGAGTTTCTGTCATATTGTGGGGATGAGATTAAATCTTCCTGTGATCAACGATGACGATAACCTGGAAAGGTCGTCAGGTGGTCCCATGAGTTGCTGTGAATCTGGTACCCTTATCAAAAGCAGGGTGGTTCCTGGTGAGTTTCCATCTGCAATAGCTTGGGAAGGTCATTCAATGACCTCCGTGTCCTTTGATGGGCTGCTAATCATATCAAATACATGGAGCCTGTCATCTAGTTGACAACAATTTGTCACTTGGGGAGAGAGAGAGAGAGATTTTTGAATTTTAAAACAAGTCTTTATTTAACAGAAAAAATTATCAAAAAAACAGACTTGAAATCTTTCTAAACATATAAACAATATTTGTCAAATCACAAACACACAACATGCATCTTTTAACAATCTCAAAAACAATCATTCAACAACAACTGAAAACATAAAAAACAGGCGAGGCCCCTTTTATCCGAGCTCTGCAGCGAAAACCAGCTCATCCTTTATGGTTGAACACCGCATCCCTTTATAACACCACAAAGTTGTGAATGTGTCCAGATCTTTCATCTTTATATGTTGCACGTTGGCTGTATTTGAAACCAAAAATAAAATTCTGTTTGCAGAAACTTTCCCCAGATGATCTAAATTAATGTTCTAGTAGCAGAAACGGGTGTAAGCCTCACACATTGTAAAAATCAATGAAAAATTGTTTCTCTCTGGGCACAGTAGGGACGGTTGTTATTCACATTAGGGTCTAGCACAGAGACAAAAGCATTGACCAGAGCGAGAGAGAGAGAGAGAGGGAGGGAGAGAGAGAGAGAGAGAGAGAGAGAGAGAGAGAGAGAGAGAGAGAGAGAGAGAGAGAGAGAGAGAGAGAGAGAGAGAGAGAGAGAGAGAGAGAGAGAGAGAGAGAGAGAGAGAGAGAGAGAGCTCACTACAGGTGATGGGGAATTGAGACAAACAGAGACGGAATTGTCATGGATGATGGAGCTAGTACCATGGGAGATATTAGAGAAATAAGATTTATGGGGAAAGGCAGGAAGACAAGGGGATGATTCCTCACTGTCCTTGCCCAGTGACCTCACCTACACGTGTAAGCACTTTCTGTTGTGCTGTCTGCGGCTTGGGTTTGAAGCCTGTGTTTAACAATGTGGTCTCTTGATACTGCACAGTCCACTATCTGAGCTCAATCGTCCTGCTATGAAAAATGGCAAACGGAAAAATGATCACCTCCGTCAGCAAACCAACCAGAGGCCCTCTCTGTCTGTCTGTCTGTCTGTCTGTCTGTCTGTCTGTCTGTCTGTCTGTCTGTCTATCTATCGCTCTCTCTCTCTGTCTGTCTGTCTGTCTGTCTGTCTGTCTCACTCACTCTCTCTCTGTCTGTCTGTCTGTCTGTCTGTCTGTCTGTCTGTCTCTCTGTCTGTCTGTCTCTCTCTCTGTCTGCATCAGAGTTCAACTTGTGTCTCTTGCTTACTCTCTTTGTTTTCTTTCTATCTTTTCTTTCTATCATTTCTTTCTACTTTGTTATCTATAATCTCATCTGTCACCAGAAGCTGTGAAAGGTGGATATAATGTCTGTCTGTCTCTGTCTGTCTGTCTCTGTCTCTGTCTGTCTGTCTGTCTCTCTTGCTCTCTATCTCTTTCTCTCTTGCTCTCTTTATCTCTCTCTCTCTGTCAAATTCAAATTCAGATTGCTTTATTCGTGTGACCATAACAAAATACAGTATTGCCAAAGCACTGTACAAATAACAAATGTTAACATACAGAAAGAAGACAATAATATATACATATAGTACATGAATAAAAAGAAGGTTACTTAAAACTGAGGCCTGATGATGTAGATCAGCAGGTCATTCTGATTCCCTCATGTGGTGGCAGGCAGAGATTAACTGTCCTGCGAGAACACAATGTTCATTTCCCCAGTATAATTTTTAGTTTTTCGTTATCTGATTTCATAAAATGTGGATGTTTATTGCTGGATTTTGGGAAAAATTGTTTCCTGATAAGTTTAAATTTTGGGCACTATGTGAGGAAGTGCTGCTCTGTCTCTACAGCAGTTCCTCTACACTGTTGGCACAGTCGCTGCTCTTGTTTTCTTATATCTGCCTGTTTCAATGGCCAGGCTATGAGCACTCAGTCTGTACTTTCTTAACATCAGTCACTGTGGTCAAGTAGGTTGCCACAGTGTACTGTCTTTTTAGGGCCAGATAGCATTGCATTTTACTTTGTGTGTGTGATTTTGTGTTCCAATAGGTGAGGTACTTTTGTTTCATTGTGTTATAATTTGGTTGACTCTGATAGTCCTGGTGTCAGACTGGTGCTGAGGCAGAACAATGCTTGGACTGGAACGGAGCGTCAGGACCAGCTGAGTGAGGTGACCTTTGTCTTTGCTCATCCCTTGGCTCTACAGGGCTTTGTGTGGTGGTAGGAGTGGGGGTCACGTTCTTTTAGATGAAGCCAATAATCAATTGATCATTTTTGAATTTTCAATAATAATGGAAATGGCCCAATTCAGCTCTGCAGGCATTATTAGTTGTTGTCCCGTGCACCTGCAGAATGCTTTGACAAAATTCAGTGTGTGCATTTTCAATTGGTCTTTTTTCCCATTGTTCAAAGTTCCGGTTTGTTTGCGGGCCCCACACTTAGCTTCCATAGAGCAGAATGGGTTGTATAATTGATTGAAGAAATTTGAGCCAAATCAAAATTGGAATCTGAATGTGAATTTGTCTTTTGATTGCATAAAATGCCCTGTGTGCTTTCTCTCTCAGTTCATTGACTGCTGGGTTAAAATTTCCAGTGGAACTTATTTTCAAGCCTATATAATTATATTCCAAACACTTTTCTATTATGCGTGTTCCAATTGTAAAGTAATATTTGTTTCTCTGACATCTAGATCTTTTTTTAAATATCATTGTTTTGGTCTTTTTGATGTTAAATGCGAGGGCCCAGGTCTGACAGTAACATTCAAGTATGTTCAAACTCTGTCGAAGTCCATCTTCTGTTGGACCTAACAGTATTAAATCATCTGTATACAGTAGGAATTTGATCTCCGAGTTGTGAAGTGTAAGACCAGGTGCTGTGGACTATTCCAGCATGGTGGCCAATTCATTAATATAAATGTTGAACAGGGCAGGTGATAAACAGCAGCCTTGTCTCGCCCCACGTTCTTGAGAAATAAATGGTGTTCTCTTGTGTACTATCTTGATGCTGCACATGTTGTTTGTATACATGGATTTTATTAAGTCGTATGTTCAAGGCTCAGTGTTATCGGTTTTTATTTTTCAAAACCATTCAGCATGCCGAATTTCACCACAAGACGACACTGTTACATAACCTCACACAAACAGGAACAACTTTTGGATCCATGGAAACAAAATCCGGGTGAAAATCAGTTTAAACCGATCTGCTCCTTTTAAAAAAAATCTGGGTATTTTTTGGTGAAAATCTGTAAAAACCAAAAACGCTGAGCCTTGCATATGTTTTACCCCCTATGCCACTTTGAAGTAGTTTGTAAAATAAACCAATGTGCCATATTGGATCAAATGCTTTTTTGAAGTCAATGCAAATATTTTGTTCTTATTTTGATAAACATATTTGTCGACTAGGATGTGTAGGGTGTAAATATGGTCTGATGTGCGATGATTTGATATGAATCAGGATATTGTTTAGTAAAGAAGTGTATGAGCTGAGAATTTATAATGTTGCAGAAAACCATCCCCAGATTACTGTTCACACAAATGCCTCTGTAATTATCAGGGTCCAATTATCAGGGTCCATATACTGTCTCTGTCTGTGTCTCTCGATTCAATTCAAAGGGCTTAATTGGCAGGAAAGTTTTAAAACAATGTTGCCAAAGCATCAAAATACAGTCTGGACAGTACACAATAACACTAATAATGAACATTAACACAACATTATACTGATCAATAAAGAAACAATAAAACAACAATAACAATAAAGAAACAGAAGTAAATCAAAAGGTAGAGCATGCGTTGTGAGGAGACTACAGCTGTCATGTGTTTTGCTGGTTTTCTCTTAGGCTGGGACATGACCTGACATATCTTGCTGCATCTATGGCATTGACAGTATTTTCCAAAAGTACATGTTGCATTTTAGTCTAGTCAGAGAATATATTGAAGAATGTCTGTCTCTCTCTCTCCCTCTCTTTTGCTCGCTCTCTTGCTCTCTCACTTTCTCTCCCCCCTCTCATGTTACATAAAAAATCAGGACGTTTTTTTAATCGCATTATGTTCAAGTGATCAACTTACTCGCAATAATCAAATAAAAATTGAGAAAATGGAGACTTGCGCTAGTATAAGCATCCAGTTCTAGGGCTGCAAATGAAGTCAGGTTCACTTCCATGAAACTGCACTTTCTTACCCACTACATTTGCACAATGTTAACAATGTTTGTTGATTTATTGATTGGTAATTATTAAACGAATGCTTATTGAATAGTTGGTTCTTTTCCTGTCTCAAATCGTACGGCAGCACATACCTGGTCTACCCTCCAATATAATATATATTATGTGCTTCCACCATGGGGTGATACTGTATGTAATAGTCATCATGTGTGGCACCATGCCAAGGCATCCCACCCCTCATGACATTCTTAGTATCTCTGAAGCCTATATCAAGGTATTAGACAGGAGAGATTAATTCTTTTCATCACGGCTCAACAAATGTGTCAGCCTCCAGAGGGGGAATAAAACATGACCTTTGTTTGAAATGTGCCTGTCTGTTATCCAGGTGATGAGGTGCTCCTCCAGCAGACCCTCTTTGACGCGGTGGTTACAGCACCTCTGGAAGCTTACTGGAACGCACTGATGCTCAACAACGGTGACGGGTAAGACAGCGGAGGATGTTGACTGTGACATTTTTTCAGCTCCATATACTGCTGCCTGGACTGTGTGTCTTGTGATGGTGGCTGCTGCTCTATGCTAACTATAGATAATAATGATCTGATCTGATCTGCTTGCTCTCTGTCCCCTCTCTCTTTGTCTCTATGTGTGCAGGTTGGACCCAGGCATTGAGACGGCCTTCCTGGGCACCCGTGCTGGTCTGATGAGGATTATCAGATATGCAGGGGTGGAAACCAGGGTGGCCAAGTAAGTCACAAGTGGAAACTGGCATACCAGCACTGTGCCCAGCCCCACCCTGTTTCACATTCACACAGTCCTGCCTGCAGTTACCCTCAGCTTCCCAGTAAGCTGCCCATTACTGCGACACTGTTTACTGTTGACTACTGGGAGGTGCCCAGTACAACCACAGCCTTGTGCTGTTGGCCCCTGTGGTCCATCTACTATAACCGCAGTCTTCTACTGTAGGCCAGTGAGAACTGCCCAGTTTAACCAGTCTGTTATTCTGGAACCCAAAATCACATGAATACATATGATGCATTGCTTGGGTCTTAAACCTGATGAGTGCGTCATTAGAAAATGGGAAGAGAACATGCTGAGATTACCTTGTAACAAAGTAACAAATTTCCAAACGAAAAGAATAGTAAATTAAATTTAAAAAAAAATAATGCCTGTATAATTTGTTGGATTATGGTGCTTACCCTTGCTTGTCTAGCAAGTACAGCATCCAACATTACTTCTTTTGCATGAATATTGGTATGTTCCTCCTTGAAATCACTTGGCTCCTGCAATACACTGACTGAAAATCATAAAGTTAATCTTCCCAGATCATGGTATAATCCTAGTGGCAATAGGGGGCATCTGGGAAATGTAGCTGTCTATTCCGTTGCCTACCAACATGGGGATCGCCGGTTCGAATCCCCATGTTACCTCCGGCTTGTTCGGGCGTCCCTACAGACACAGTTGGCCGTGTCTTCCAGTGGGAAGCCGGGTGTGGGTATGTGTCCTGGTTGCTGCACTAGCACCTCCTCTGGTTGGTCAGGGCGCCTGTTCAGGGGGGAGGGGGAACTGGGGGAATAGTGTGATCCTCCCACGTGCTACATCCCCCTGGTGAAACGCCTCACTGTCAGGTGAAAAAGATGCGGCTGGCAACTCCCCATGTATCAGAGGAGACATGTGGTGGTCTGCAGCCCTCCCTGGTTCGGCAGAGGGGGTGGAGCAGCAACCAGGATGGCTCAGGGTCCCGAGTGGGGTAATTGGCCTAGTGGAATTGGGAGGAAAGGGGGGGGGGTGATCCAAAAAAAGAAAAGCTTTGCACACAATTGATTGACAGCCAGAAGGACCACCCCATCACAGAGAGCCCCTATGATTGTTTGAGGCCTACCGGGAATGGTGAGATTTTGAGATCCTGAATATAGACAGCAGGGTTAAACACAGAGGCTTCATCTTCTCTCAGACCATTTGCCTTACTCATAGCTGTAAGAGGGATATGACATTTTTCACAAACAACACAGAAAGTTGCCCACCCCAGCTGTATGTACATATACACACACATACACAGAAACACACACACACATACAGAGAATTCACTGGAAAAAGCCACTGTAAAGTGCAGAGTTAGCAGAACTTTAATTTTCACTTTGCAGGAAGTTCCTGACTCCTGCTGACAAGGACAATCTTTTCACCGTGGACCACTTCCCGCTGTGGTACCGCCTGGCTGTGGAGAACCCGCCGGGCCAATTCTACTACTACCCTGTCAACGACAAAGGTCCGTGTCAGATATTCGGGTGTATTTATTGCCTATAGGGTTCTGTTAGCAAGAAAAACAGCACAACAGTGCCGTGAAGGCTTTGTGACATTGTGGTAAACAAGGTTACTGGAGTCACGGCTGGTGGTATGAGGGACATCCTCAGAGATGATCCTGGTAATTTCTTTACATAAGTGGTCAAGCCAAATTACTGACTGGATGAAACAGATCAAACTTCTCTTTCCTACTGTAAAAATACTAAAACTATAATAACCTCAAACTTATTATTGCCATCTTGTTTTGCTTATTATAACCATGTTATTCTTATTATTTGTGTGACATGTAAGTTTATGTTTTTTATCTCCATTTATTGAGATTTTGTGTTATGTCCCTTCCCATTTAATGTATTAAATGTTAAAATGTACCTGAATACGACTTGAGTTCCTTGATTTTCTGGTTGCTACAGGTGTGAAGTTTGTTGTGGCCAGCACAGCAGTGACGGTGTCGACTGACGGAAAGACGACCGTGGCTGGAGGTATGTTCACGTGACGGCTCTGTCACAAAACACATTAGATTCCTTCTCATTTTCTTAGAATATTCATTACCTGAAGTTCACCCTTTGGTACTTCTAAGTTACAAAAAAAATCATGTCTTTGATAGGCGGCGCAGTGGTAAGCGCGGTCGCCTCACAGCACAAAGGTCCTGGGTTCGAGCCCTGGGGTAGCCCAACCTTGGGAGTCATCCCGGGTTGTCCTCTGTCTGGAGTTTTCATATTCTCCCCGTTTCTGCTTGGGTTTCCTCCGGATGCTCCAGTTTCCTCCCACAGTCCAAAGACATGTAGGTCAGGTGACTCGGCTGTACTAAATTGTCCCTAGGTGTGGATGTGTGTGTGTGTTTGTGTGTGTGTGTGTAGGCCCTGTGATGGCCTGGCAGCCTGTCCGGGGTATCTCCCCGCCTGCTGCTCCACTGACTGCTGGGATAGGCTCCAGCATCCCCACGATCCGAATTCGGATAAGCGGCTTGGATAATGGCTGGGATGGATGTCTTTGATAGTTATGATATTGTCCTTAAAACAGGCCACAGTTGACTTTGGAAAGACGCTCTTGTGATGTGATGGATGTCGTGGTGGCAGTGATGTTGTGATCAAGGCTCAGCATTTTCGGTTTTTATTTTTCAAAGCCATCCAGCATGCTGAATTTCGCCACAAGAGGACACTGCTACATAACCTCACACGAACAGGAACAACTTCTGGACCCGTGGAAACGTAAAATGCGGGCGAAAATCAGTTTAAAAATCTGGGTATTTTTCGGTGAAAATCGGTAAAAACCGAAAACGCTGAGCCTTGGTTGTGATGCACAGGGTTTGTGATGACGCTGGGTGGGTTCTGGGTCTGAAAGCTATGCTTTTTGACATCATCTAACTGAGTTTGTTGACAATATGCTGCTATTGCATAGTTTTGTTTGATTTGCTTGAAAAAGGCTAAATTAGATATTGGGGATCTCGTCGTGGGCGGCTGGCAAGCTTCCTCCACAGAGTTTTGTACTGTCGATGTTTGGTTTTGTCTTTAAAGGAGGCAGGAAAACAGCTTAGAGAAATAAAGACTTTATTTTCTTCAGCATGGTAACAGTCCTCAGCGGTCACACTGTTTTGTCTCAGACAATACAAATAAACATTTCCAGTGCTTGTCCCAGGAAAAAGAAATAGACAGAATCAGACACGAATAAGCCCGTTTATTTCAGAAGCAAGCAGATTCACTCTCGTCCTCTGTTTTTTGTCGTTTGCTGTGATATTGACTGTCGGTGTCTCATACATTGCTGGCTGGGAATATGATTTTTGTCTGTCATTAATATTCTCTATCCACCATAGACCTAGACGGTTGGTATCTGCTGTACTAGAAGCTAGTTGGCTCAAAGCTCACTATGGTAATGTCTTCTAGATGCCAGGACACTTCTGTAGCAGTATTTCATGAAGTTCACCTCAGCTTTAAGCAGCATCTGACACTGGTTTAAAGTATTTGACAGGTATTCTGTACAGAAACAACGGTACATCCGGATAACACGGTTCTAACACTGACTAATGTGTTGGCTTTCTTTCTGTTCTATCTGAGCCACGCCTGGGAGACGGGTTGTCAAGAGGGACGAAGAAAAAATGTGTATAACAGATAAAAGTTAAACAAAAAAGTTGGTACAGCAAACATCAGGGGGGGGAAAAAATCACAATTCACACAGATTCACAGTCACCTGGACTCCACTATTATGAGAGCTTGTGCTTATCGGGCTCAAATACAAAGAGGGAGATGTGAACAAAGGTAGCTTCGTAATCCAAAGTAAAAATCATCACAAAGATGAAGGACAGTCGGCAAAGGTGCAGCAGTGCCAAAAACAGCAGCTTTGGCTGAGAGGTACGGCGCTGTGCAGCACAGGGAATAACAATTCACAGAGCATCCATACATTAACAACACACGCTGCAGCATTCCAGCATATCTGCATTTAGTCCGGTTCACCAGCCCTGTAATCAGCCCCCATTCCAAACCTCTCAACACGAGCAGAGGGCTGCAGAGTGACGCTCACTCCAGACTATCACTTTACGACAAATGAGAGCAGAGCAGCAGAACTGTCTAGAAGGATCCCATATCCAGCGCGCCTGTGAAGGTCAGAAGCTACTGATTCTGTATCCGTGGACAATCCCCACGGTCTCTTTGGGAGGTAATTCCTCCTGTGGGGTCAGCAAGGAGACCGGTCCGTCCTCTGGGTCAGTTTCGGCACCGGTCTCCGCCATGAGTGGCTGTCCGCGGCTCTTCATCTCTCGCTGGTAGCGGGCCATCAGTGAGGCGTACACGCAGCCATAGGTTGCCGCCACCACCATCATCACGCAAACTGTCCCGCACACCACACCCGCCACGATCTGTGTGCCATGCGCCCGCCGCACGCTCATAGGCCGGTACCGCTGGCGCATGCAGTCGTCCACGCTGCTGATGCGGCCCGGCGGGCAGGGGGGTCGCGTACCATGAGCAGAGGGGGGGTCTTTGGCCTGGCTTTGCAGGCAGTAGCTGAACATCTCTGCTGGCACACTGCGGACATCCCTGCCCCGCAGATCCCTTGGGAGGCTGCACTGCACCGCATCAACATGCCCATCTGGTCAGTAGAGTGGGAGGGGGGGGGGCATGAATTTGCGGGCAGGACAGAGAGAAGTAGAGAAAGAGGAAGAGAGTGAAATTCAGAGGGAGGAAGAGAGAGACAGAGGTTGGTGGTCATTCTGCACTTTAAAGATAACTGTACATACTGCAGAGTTGATATTTATTGGTCTGGTCAACTTTTAGATACTGTGCTCATAGTATTCAATGAGGGTTCATAACACTGCTTTAGCCCTGACGCACAGGCTGACCAACTGCTTTCATTTGAGATTGAAGCGATTCGCAAGCAGCGCCTCTTACCTCGATAAATCATCCATTCCATCCAGTGCTTGAAATCCCTCAGTTTGCAGTCACATTCCCATGGGTTCCCAGCGAGATGGAGATGCTGCAGTCCCACAAGGGGCTCGAAGGTGACTCTGTCCAGAGCCTTCAGTCTGTTTTCAGCCAAAGACAGCCAGACCAGCCCCTGGAGCCCATCCAGCAGGCCCTTGGGTAGCCACAGCAGGCCATTTGAGGACAGATCCAAGCCTCTCAGACGCCACAACCCCTGGAAGAGATCCTTACCCAGGCCTTGCTGAGGCCCAGTGCTCCCTTGACTTCCATTGGAGCCCTCAACCATCTCCGTACTGTTGCTAGTTTGAGACACCAGGCGCATGCCCAAGTAGTTAGCAGAGAGGTTTAGCCAGTGCAAGCCACTGAGGCCTGAGAAGGCTCCAGGCTGCAGGCTGGAAAGGAGGTTTTGGGAAAGATCCAGGAGTTCCAGGCCACTCAGGCTGGACAGCTCCCCCGTTTGCAGGGAGGACAGGTTGTTTTGGGGTAAGCGGAGAGTCAAGGTGTCCTGTGGCAGCAGGGGTAGGATGGGTGACAGAGACAACAGGCCAAGACCCGAGCAATCAGTGGTGTTACTGTAACAGCTGCAGACCCCAGGGCAGCCATGGACCATCCCTAGTAGACCCAGTACAACCACAAGACCTAGTAACAGATGGGATAGGCCTGCATGGAGATGGAGAGAAGAAAACAGCCAATGGTCTTGTTGAGAGAGAGTGGAGAGAATCCTTTAAATTGACAAAACAGTTGCCGTGTTTCCATCGAAGCATTTTTATTTAAGTTATGGAATATGTGTACCAGAAAAGCTGAGTGGGAATGACAGAATTTGATAAAACTTTCTCAGTTTTGCATTTATGTTCATATGAGATATTTTTATTTTTTGTCAGTAAAGAAATCATGCTCTAAACTGACGATGGAAACTCATTTGTTGAATAAACACTGAAATGTGAATAGAATTAAATCACATGATCAGCTGTTTCTTCATCTTAACTGGTCCATCTTCCTCGTGGATGTTGAACTATGGACATAAGATGTAGGACACATAAAGTTATGGTCATGGTTTTATCACTTTTTTTGTTGTTGAATTTTCCCCCTTTTTCTCCCCAGTTATATCTGGCCAGTAACCCCACTCTTCCGAGCCGTCCCGGTCGCTGGGAGGGCTGCAGACTACCACATGCCTCCTCCGATACATGTGGAGTCACCAGCCACTTCTTTTCACCTGACAGTGAGGAGTTTCCCCAGGGGGACATCAGGGGCACAACGAGGGGGGGTTCAGAGGGTGCAATACACACAGGCGCTGCATCAGCGGGGGCGGCAAAAGACCGTCCGCAAAAAAAGAAATTATTATAGTTAAAAAATATAACATGTTACTATAAATTCTAATACAAAATTCTCATCTTAGTAATAATATTTATAAATATTAAACGTTTAAAAAACAAAAAGGCCTATAACCAGAAATCCTTTACTGTACACTGTGCTTTTGGTGCCCCCGCTGATGCGGCGCCTGTGTGCATTGCACCCTCTTCACCCCCCCTCCCCTCGTTGCGCCCCTGGGGGACATAGCGCGTGGAGGGATCACGCTATTCCCCCAACCAGTTCCCCCTGGAACAGGTGCCCCGACTGACCAGAGGAGGCGCTAGTGCAGCGACCAGGACCCATACCCACATCCGGCTTCCCACCCGCAGACACGCCCAATTGTGTCTGTTGGGATGCCCGACCAAGCCGGAGGTAAAACGGGGATTCGAACTAGAGATCCCCATGTTGGTAGGCAATGGAAGAGACCGCTACGCTATCCAGACGCCTTCAATGGTTTATCACTTTAACAGCTCTGATGGAAACACACCTAACTAGCATTTTATGTCTTGTATTTTTCTAAAAGTTTGCTTAAAATTTGCTTGGCAATTGAACGGGAATGTTGCTAGTGTGTAGTTTTAGAAAATGGGACAGCAGTCAAAGTTGTGTGTGTGTAATCCCATATTTACACAAACAAATACAAGTGCAGTGACATATGGTAAAGTAACGCGTGCTTTGTGTTTTGTTATTTAGCTGATGCCACTTGCTCGGGTGCTTTAAAGCCCAATTCACACCAGAGCTATTTACGCTTGCTGATCTCCATGTTTGTGTGTGTTTAATCCAGTGAAGATCACACTCGGTCTGGTTGCTAATGGGAGAACCATCGGTAGTAATGATTCCTCCTGGAAACACAGTGACACGTGAAGTTGACTCCACTTCCTTTGCGGTGATGTTCAGAGTGTGTCTAGACACAACAGGAGTGAACTGCTGGTCAACAGGCAGATTGTCCCCCCACCCACCCCACACCCCACAACAGGACAGATGAGGGTAATTTCAACCTGTTTGCACCCCGCCGCCCTGCCCAGACTACTCACCCATACTCCCCAGGTGTCCCCGCCCACATCGCTCCAGGTGCCGCATGTCTGCCCGGCCCTCTTTGGTGCCACCCTAGACTGAAACTGACATCTGGCTTTCTCAGTCACTGCCACACCATCCTTCAACGGAGAATGCCCTATTTATGAGAGAGAGAGAGAGAGAGAGAGAGAGAGAGAGAGAGAGAGAGAGAGAGAGAGAGAGGAGAGAGAGAGAGAGAGAGAGAGAGAGAGAGAGAGAGAGAGAGAGAGAGAGAGAGAGAGAGAGAGAGAGAGAGAGAGAGAGAGAGAGAGAGAGAGAGAGAGAGAGAGAGAGAGTTTAGTAAGCACACATGATGTGAAATGATATAATGATATATACCTAGGAAGGGTTTGCTGGGCGCTGGTGTCTGTTTCAATCC
>NC_079216.1:15706312-15766118 GCF_029633865.1 Lampris incognitus | reverse complement strand
GATGCTTTGAGTTGGTTACTCCTTCAGTCTCGACGCCCCGATGCTGCCCAGGTGGTGTTGGAATTCATACTGACGTCCATCATGTCACAAGCCTGAGTGTCTGACCGCGGTTGCTGCTTCCATCAAAAGATGTGATGGAGCAGATTACGGGGAGTAGAATATCCCATATGGTCAGATTAAAACAGCGTCAACATCACCGCCATTTGGTTTCTACTGCCACTACAAGTCTGTGTGTCACTGCACGACGGAGATCTCCTTGTGTTTAGGGAGACCGCGTTAGGGTAACGACAGTCCACCGTGCAACAAAGAGGAGCTACAGTAAGAATCGACCAAACATCCCGAGCTCGTGTTGTTCTTTGTTTGTTTGGTTTTCTTCTCTTTTCTTTTTTTTGGTTCAGTTCATTCTCAAGGTTTTCTTCTTTTGCTGTTCCTGAGAGTTTTAGTCTTGCTGAGCAGTCCGAAGCAGACAGGCAGAGACAGAGAGAGAGACAGACAGACAGACAGACAGACAGAGAGATAGAGACAGAGACAGAGACAGACAGACAGACAGACAGAGAGAGAGAGACAGTGAGGGAGAGAGAGACAGAGAGAGAGAGACAGACAGACAGACAGACAGACAGAGAGACAGAGAGGGAGAGAGAGCGACAGAGAGAGAGAGACAGACAGAGAGAGAGACAGACAGAGAGGGAGACAGAGAGTGAGAGACAGAGAGAGAGAGACAGAGAGAGATGGGGACAGAGAGAGAGAGACAGTGAGAGAGAGAGAGACAGAGAGGGAGACAGAGACAGAGAGAGAGAGACAGAGAGAGAGAGAGAGACAGAGAGGGAGACAGAGACAGAGAGAGATGGGGACAGAGAGAGAGAGACAGTGAGAGAGAGACAGAGAGCGAGGAGACCGAGAGAGATAGAGACACAGAGAGAGAAGAGAAGTCTTTGTAATGCATGTCTGTCGCAGCTCCAAAGAGCCTCAGAAATGCTGAAGGTCTCTCTTTTGTTCCCTGTTTACAGAGACGCTTGTCGTGCTGCTGCGGCTGTGCAGCACTGCATTGTGGGAGCACGCAGCAGCGCCACGGCTCTACAATGGCCACACACGTAGGATGTAATATTTGTGGTCTTTTTTTTTTTGTAGGGACAAACCTCAGGGCCAAACTTCAGTTAGAAAATCAGTGCGGAGGCAGATATGGGAGGAGGGGATTTGGCTTGGCGATCAGAGAACGGGACGTTATTTCCACACTTCCTCCCCGTCTAACTCAGGACTCCTCCTGCCATGCGAGCTCCCCTCCGCCCACTCTGGAAAGTCATCCTGTCCCACTTAAAAGTAATACATTTAAAGTGTTTCAGATTTTAAAAAAAAAACAGGCCTGGCGCATCCGGGTGGCATAGCGGTCTATTCTGTTGCCTACCAACACGGGGATCGCCAGTTCGAATCCCCGTGTTACCTCCAGCTTGGTTGGGTGTCCCTTCAGACACAGTTGGCCGGGTGTGGGTATGTGTCCTGGTTACTGCACTAGCGCCTGTTCGGGGGGAGGGGGAACTGGGGGGAATAGCGTGATCCTCCCATGCGCTATGCCCCCCCCTGGTGAAACGCCTCACTGTCAGGTGAAAAGAAGCGGCTGGTGACTCCACGCGTATCGCAGGAGGCATGTGGTAGTCTGCAGCCCTCCCCGGATCGGCAGAAGAGGGGGTGGAGCAGCGACCGGGACGGCGCGGGAGAGTGGGGTAATTGGCCGGATACAGTTGGGAGGAAGGGGGGGGGGGGCAGGCCAATACGCTCTCACCGTGTAATTTCTCACTTCCAGCCACCTCCCTCTTGCACGTGACCATTCTCGGGTCACAGAAATGTTGGATGCGAGCGAAAAACTTCATTAATCTTTCAAGAGCCAATTCTCCTCCCTCGTTTTGGTAGGAGCGCGGGGTCGGCCCGGTGAGAAGTGACGGATGGTGTAAACTAAGCTCTCTTCCATGGAAAATAAAATTACAGATCGTGAATCTAAAACTTGACGCGGAGGCACTGTCAGACCCATCACTCATCTCCCTGAACTGGGTCAAGTCTATTTTTCATCCACCGGGCCATCAGTCTCATCTGTTGTAGCGGTTCAGTTGTGTTCACAGCTGGTTGTGACAACAGTCGGCCTGTCAGACACAAGGGCTCGCGACGTGGTTGATTCTGGCCCACTTTTTCAGGCTGCTTGCTGGGCTGCATGCTTGTATTTGCAGTCTGCTCCCTTAACCAGGGCCGGGCCTCTCGGATATTAGCATGAAGCCGCACCGCTGCTGATGCCCTGATAACATGCCGGGCGTATCTGTGTTCACGTTTTTGGGGTGGACAGGTGACCTAACGTCCGGCAAGGTCGTCCTCCGTCTCAAGAGCCCAGACTGAATTTCTGTATCGTCACACCTGTCGGGAGCGTCCTCGAGCAAGACGCACAATCTTACCTCCTCCAGAGGTGCCCGGTAAAGCCGGTAAATCAGCTCAGTGTTTGACTGACAGCTGTCACTCACATTAGGTCCTGCGCAGCTTATAGCAGCGTGTAAGCGGATAAACCAGGCCCTCCATCAGTGCAAGCGGGGTCCAGTGGATTTGACGGGGGGAGTTAAACTCTGACCCTCCCACACTGGTTTATTGTCATAACAGCAGATGGAAGTTAAATTACAGCCATCGTTTTTCCGAAAATAGTGTTTCATTCTGAGCGCAAAGAGGAGACACCCCTGCGAAGCCTGCAGAGAGAGCAGCGGCTGTCGGCTTTTAATCTTTTCTTTATTTTTGCTTTAGAGGTCAGATTAATGCATGCCACAGTACTGGACACTCTCAAATGCTCCCTTGCATGTGTGTGTGTGTGTGTGTGTGTGTGTGTGTGTGGTGTGTGTGTGTGTGTGTGCGCGCGCGGGCGCACAGCCCTTAGCTAAGGACCAAGAGAAAAGCTAAACTAGCGGAGGTATGTCAGCCTCTGTTTATCCAGCTATTAACTGAAGAGCCCCCTGGCTACCCTCCTCCTTATCTTGTCCCTCTCTCTCTCTCTCTCTCACTCCTAGCCACTCGCTCAGCCATCTCTGTGTGTGTGTGTGTCCTTGTTCTTCTGTCTCTGCCCTTTGTGGCGTGTCCCTTTCGTGACTGTAGTGATTTGTAAAGGCGCTCTCTGCAGGTTCACAAAGGCCAGTCTCTGAATTCATGGTCGGGAATGCAGGAGAAGTAGAATCAACCTTTTTGATTTGTGTAAAAGACTTTGCCCACCGCCTCCACCACGCCTCTTCAAATCTCTGTGAAATAATAAATACGCCGGTGTGTTGGATCTTAGGTAAACTATTTGCAAAATAACGTTCTAATAACATTTTTTAAAAATCAATTCTGAAACCATCACTGACATTAAGCCGCCTAGTGCAGTGTTTCCCCAACCCAGTCCTCAAGGACCCCCTATCCTGCAGATTTTCATTGTAACCCTGCATAGGTAGCCCTGCTTGTACTTACTCAACCAATCATCTCACAGCACTTAATTATGCAAGGTGTGCAGCATCTGACATAATTCATTGCTGATTGGTTGAATAACTACAAACGGGTACCTATTCAGGGTTGCAAAGAAAACTTGCAGGATAGGGGGTCCTTGAGGACTGGGTTGGGAAACACTGGCCTAGTGAATGTTGTTATCCAGGCAGCGTACATCTGTAGGAGGCAGTTCTTACATCATTGTGCCTTCAGAGGTGTAGGGAAGACCAACCACAAGGTGTCTCGGAAGAGCGTGTACAAAGTAAATTGTAAAAAAAGGAGGTAAAGACAGGAAAGAAACTGGACAGGAAGTAGCTAAAAAAAACAAATGAAAATGAAACCCGGTAAAAAGATGATGCCAAATTAGCTTACTCACCGCTGCTCTCTCTCTAGCCTCCAGCTCACGTCCATCCAGAATTCAACCCAAACACAGTCGTAGGAGTCAGACTTTATTCTCACAAGTTTTGTCGCTGAACACAATCCATCATGTAGAACATGATGGTCCTTTTTTGGGACTATCGCCGCGCAGCAGAGGAAACACTGCTGAGAGCTTGTGAAATGCACCATCAGAGAGATTAGGCTGAGTCTCCCCCCTCCACACACACACACACACACACACACACACAGGCAGTGGTTCACAACTGTGCTGCAAGACTTTGGTTTCAATCCCTCTGTGGTGGGACAGATGCCCGTCTATGAATCCAGATGGTACCAGGACAACCGGTCCCTGCAAACCTACTGCCGCTGTGGCTAACGAACCCCTCCGCTCTTTCAATTAGGCCACCGTTTGTAATTTTACATATTATTCTCGTTTCAGTTATCCGAAGCTCCCGAGAGTACCACGTCTACAGTGCCCTTACAGGCGTGGGGGAGGCGGGCGGGACCGTAACCCCGACAGCGCTTGTTTCTTGCTCTCCTCATTAAGCTGCACAAGGAGTGGAACCCCTAAACCTTGCAGCGTTAGTGCGCACAGATGTATGAGAGAGAGAGCGAGAGAGAGAGAGCGAGAGAGGGGGGGGGGGGTGGTAAAGAGTTATTGAAGACGTTGCTGTGTTTTGGAGGGTTTCGATGCGGTGATGACCAGGCGGAGCTGCCGTTCTCTTGTTAAACCATTTCCTAAACTTTCTCCCCAGAACTGCTCCAGCAGCTCTTCATTAAAAGCCTCGGCATTTTCTACTCTCCCCCTCCCCCCCCACTCCCCCCCAGCGGTCTCTCTCTCTCTCTTTTGTTGTTGAAAGATAAAGTTCCCCGTTTCGTCTGCAGTGCTTCCCTACTGTTCTCCAGCCGACTGCTCCATCCCGCTGCTTAATGGCCGGCGACAGCTTCTCCCCCGTGGCTGTGCTTTCCTCCCCAACACTCTGGATTCACCGGGCCCCTGCGAAGCGGGGGAGGCTGGCTGCGAGCGAGGCACCGATTAAGACTACCGAGCCAGCAGGAGTGGCTGCAAAATACAGTACCAGAAATACTGTAGTGCGGGAGAACCACACAGAGTACTGGAACGCCTGCATGCAAAACCATCTGAGGAGTCGGCAGACTCTCTCTCTCTCTCTCTCTCTCTCTCTCTCTCTCTCTCTCTCTCTCTCTCTCTCTCTCTCTCTCTCTCTCTCTCTCTCTCTCTCTTTCTCTCTCTCTCACACACAGAAACACAACTACAACGAACAAGTGCACAGGTGGCATGCACGACAAAGCATGTACACAAACGGATGCATGAACTCTCACCCCTACGCTGGCTTTCATCTCATGCACACTCGCATATTACTCCGGCTTCTCTTGCTCTTTCTCTCCCTCGCACACACGTACACACACTGCGGCCGCAGTCCACAGCACTCACCATCTGCCGCCACGCTCCGGTCTCTGAACAGTGGGAGGCGACACTTGTAGAGAATAAGTCTGCGTCTGTCTCCCCTGCCTCGCTCATCAACGGGGCAGAGGGTGTCGGTCGGGGCAGCAGAGACGCCTTTTTGAAACTAACTCTCAGCTCTCGGGTGCGCTGAGCGCGGGGGGCTGCGTTGCAGGCGGGAGCCCGGGTGGAGTGATCTCTCTCTCCAGCCTGAATGTCATCCTTCCCTCCGTCCACTGTACCTGCCTGGAACGGCTTCCCCGTCCCAGCTCTGTCTTCACGTCTGCCCTGTTAGGCTAGTCCATTCACTGCAATCCACCAGCGGCAGCAATGCCAGGCGGAGAGAGAGAGAGAGAGAGAGGGAGAGCGAGAGCAAGAGAGAGAGAGCGAGAGAGAGAACAAGTGAGCTCAATGTATTCACTGTGAGATGCCACATGCCGTGGAGCTCTGCTAATGCTGTGTGCTTGTGTGTGTGTGTGTGTGTGTTGGTACGGGTGTGCGTGGGTGTGTTAGAGTAGGGTGGATGTGTTTGTGAGCGTGGGTGTGTTCAGAGAGTACGTCTGTCCCCGTGTTTGTGTGCAATATGCATTAAGCTCAGTTTGACAGAAATAGTAACATCTTAGTTTGGTGCAGCTGTGGTCTAAGCGCTTACTGAATGAAAGAGAGAGAGAGAGAGAGCAAGAGCGAGGGAGCGAGAGAGAGATGCGAGAGAGAGATGCGAGAGCGAGACAGACAGAGAGAATGAGAGATGGAGAGAGAATGAGAGATAGAAAGGGAAAAGGGGGGAGAGTCTGCTGCCATCGCTCAGTGTCTCGCAGAATGAGGCTGACACTGGAATGGACTTGGTGCTGCCCTAAATTAATACACTCAAGGTCACTGGAGTGTGTGTGTTCTTGTACTTCCATCTTTGTGAGGACAAATTTGAGTTTTTTTAACCGTGAGATTAATGACATTTTTGCAAAGCGAGGGCATTTTGGGCAGTCCTCACTTCTTTAAGGGTCTATTTTAGGGTTAGGACTTGAGGGTTAAGGTTAGCATTAGGAGCGCTCCATGTTTTTGGGTAAGGGTTAAGATTAGACATGTTGGGCGAGGGAATCAATGTAGTCAATGAGGGGTCGCAAAGACAGAAGTATAATCTTGATTGTGGCGCGATGTTCTGCAAAGAAGAAGACAGGGGTGTGTGTTTTTATTAAGAGTGCAGACTGCAGCAGAAAGAGGTGTGCTGACATCCTGCTGGCGATAAGAATCGCGTTGTGAGGGAGGAGAGGGACGCTGCCCTTGGATCACACCTGCTGTCTCACGGGCCACCCTGCCAATAACAAGGGAGCGGAGATGTGCCGTCAGGGCAGGCAGGGCAGGCAGGGTAGGCAGGGTAGGCAGCAGGGTAGGCGCTACCTGTCCGATGCTATTAGCAAAAAGGAAAGTATTTTTTGATTTTAGATACCTTACTATAGGTTTGAATGTTTCAGCATTTGGTGCTTTTCATAGCCTAATAAAAACGACTCAACATCAGTATCCTCTGGCCAGGCAGAGGCTGCAGTAGCCAGCCAGCCTTGTGTTGTAGGCTAGCCTCGCCCGTGGGAGGCACAGAGCAGGCACAGCCCCGCTCAGCCTTTGCATGATGTGTGTTCGTGCATGTGAAGTCAGTTCCCACATAGCTTAATACAATTTACAATTTCATTTAGCAGGCACGGCCCTGTGATGGCCTGGCGGCCTGTCCAGGGTCTCTCCCCGCCTGCTGCCCAATTACTGCTGGGATAGGCTCCCGCCTCCCCGCGACCCTGAAAGCAGGATAAGCGGTTCGGATAATGGATGGATGGATTTAGCAGGCACTTTTTTTGGGGGGATTTTTTTCCCCCTTTTTCTCCCATATTGTATCCAGCCAATTACCCCACTCTTCCGAGCTGTCCCGGTCACTGCTCCACCCCCTCTGCTGATCCGGGGAGGGCTGCACACTACCACGTATCTCCTCCGATACATGTGGAGTCGCCAGCCGCTTCTTTTCAACTGACAGTGAGGAGTTTCACCAGGGGGATGTAGCATGTGGGAGGTTCCCCCCAGTTCCCCCTCCCTCTTGAGCAGGCTCCCTGACCGACCAGAGGAGGTGCTAGTGCAGCGACCAGGACACATACTCACATCCGGCTTCCCTTCCAGCAGACACGGCCAATTGTGTCTGTAGAGACGCCCGACCAAGCCAGAGGTAACACGGATTCGAACCGGAGATCCCTGTGTTGGTTGGCAATGGAATAGACCACTACACTACCCAGACGCCCATTTAGCAAGCACTTTTATCCAAAGCGACGTACATCTGAGAGTTAACACAACACAAGCAAGGATCTAGTCAGGAGGCGACAACGCAAGTAACTGTCAAAAAAACTAGGTTCAAGTCCGATAGGACGTAGTTGTCAACAGGCAGTGCACAAAGGCAGAGGTACGTAGAAGCAATTCTTTTTTTTTTAATACCATCAGGTGTGGAGGTGTTCGAGAAAGAGCTGGGTTTTTAGCTTCTTCTTAAAGATGGAGAGGGACTCAGCAGATTGAACAGAGTTTGGTAACTCGTTCCACCACCAGGGAACTACAGAAGAGAAGAGTCTGGCTAGTGACTCAGGTCCCCGCTGTGGCGGAAGTGCCAGGCGCCTTTCATTGGCAGAGCGTAGTGAGTGGGACTGAGTGTAGGTAGACCTGAATGAGGGAGTTCAGGTAGGCGGGAGCCATTTTAGTTGCTGTTTTGTAAGCAAGCATCAAAGTTTTGAATTTGATGCGGGCAGCAACAGGGAGCCAGTGGAGGGATATGAACAGCGGCATGACATGTGTTGTTTTGGGTTGGTTTAAGACCAGAAGCGCTGCCGCGTTCTGGTAAATCTGCAGAGGTTTGAAAGTGCATGAAGGGAGACCTGCCAGTGAGAAGTTGCAGTAGTCAGTGTGTGATGTAACAGGAGCCTGTACCAGGAGTTGTGCTGCATGCTCAGACAGGTAGGGTCTAGTTTTCCTGATGTTTGTCAGGGCAAAACGGCATGGCCGGGCAGTCGAGGCCACGTGAACCTTAAAGGTTAGTTGGTATTAATATTTACGTAAAAAGGAAGATCGCTACGCTGCCTTTAAATGCCACTGTACTATGCCGGTGCTGCACCTCTACGTTCACGGTGTGTTCGTGAATTGACACTAACACACCCTCCAGCTCCTTCGTATGTGCAGCAAGTTCAAGTGGGCTCACATGTCACTGCTATCACAGCTAAAACCATTTTCATGGCTTTCGCTTGAAGAAAACCGTGACGGGAGAACAACGCCTGACCTACAGGATCACAGTCTTATGTTGCGAGTTAAGTGGAATCTACATATTTAAAAGGTGCAAACTATAGTACACGAGCCTATTTGTTGTGAAGTTTTTGCTCTCTCTCTCTCTCTCTCTCTCTCTCTCTCTCTCTCTCTCTCTCTCTCTCTCTTTCCCCTCTCTCATGAGAGCTGTCACTCTCTCTTTCTCCATCTGTTTGTCTGTCTTACACAAACAATGCATTACGGTGTTATGAGATGGAGCCTATTGGGGGAGTGTAGTAATGGGGAACGTTATGGAAGTTTGGTGATGATATTTTACGATCTTGATTTTGAAGCATTCTCTTAGACTGCATTGTGCGCTCTCCTGCTGGCACATATGAAATACTCTTTGCTGTGTGGTGTGGGCATCCCGGTCTGTGACTGCCTACCTGGTCCCAGATCTCACTGTGTTACTATGAGGGACACATCGGAGCCCAGCAGGGTGGATATCGGCCCGAGGACAGTTAAAGGACAAATCAACAGGCGTCCGAGTGGCGTAGCGGTCTATTCTATTACCTGCCAGCATGGGGATCGTCGGTTCAAAATCCTCGTGTTGTCTCCAGCTTGGTCGGATGTCTTTGTGGACACAACTGGCCGTATCTGCGGGTGGGAAGCCAGATGTGGGTATGTGTCCTAGTCGCTGAACTAGCACCTCCTCTGGTCGGTTGGGGTGCCTGTTCAGGGGGGAGATGGAACAGGGGGGAATAGCGTGATTTTCCCACGCACTACATCCCCCTGGCAAAACTCCTCACTGTCAGGTAAAAAGAAGCAGCTGGCGACTCCACATGTATCAAAGGAGACATGTGGTAGTCTGCAGCCTTTTCCGGATCGGCAGAGGGGGTGGAGCAGTGACTGGAGCGGCTTGGAAGAGTGGGGTGATTGGCTGGATAAAATTGGGGAGAAAAGGGGGGGGAAATCCAAAAAAAAAAAAAGAACAAATCAACCCAAAGTCAGGAAATTATTTAGACAGCCTATGAAGACCATCACAGGGCCGACACACACACATTCACACCTAGGGACAATTTAGCATGGCTGGTTCACCTGACCTGCATGTCTTTGGACTGTGGGAGGAAACCGGAGCACCCGGAGGAAACCCACGCAAACACGGGGAGAACATGCAAACTCCGCGCCGAGGACGACCCCCAAGGTTGGACTACACCTGGGTTCAAACCCAGGACCTTCGCGACCGCGCTAACCACTGTGCCACCATGGTTTCCAGTATAATATATTATATATTATCATGTGATAATATATTATTATTATTATTGTTATTATTGGGATATAATATTATTATTATTTAATATAATAATAATATATTAGTATTATATTTTCACTGGGAGTAACGAGGAAGGACAGGATTAGGTCCGATTATACTAGAGGGACCGCTCAAGTTGGACGGTTTGGAGACAAAGCAAGAGAGGCAAGAATGAGATGGCTTGGACATGTTTGGAGGAGAGATGCTGGGTATATTGGGAGAAGGATACTGAATATGGAGCTGCAAGGAAAGAGGAAAAGAGGAAGGCCAAAGAGGAGGTTTATGGATGTGGTGAGGGAAGACATGCAGGTGGCTGGTGTGACAGAGGACAATGCAGAAGACAAGAAGAAATGGAAACGGATGATCCACTGTGGCGACCCCTAACGGGAGCAGCCGAAAGTAGTAGTAATAGTAGTAGTAGATATTATCATGTGATAAGACAAGGATGTCCAATTTGCCCATTTTTATTCCTTCTTGTCAGAAATTATGGCTGTACATATTAAAATAAGGTCAGTTCCAAGGTATTATAACCTTAAATAGAGAATTAAGGTTTTTTTTAAGCAGGAAAAGCCCAAGACATGAAAAATATATTTTTCAATGGCTTAGCCAAGAAAGCAGCATCATTCTCAGAGAGAAGAAAAACGAAAGCAGTGTCGCAAAAAAAACAAAAACAAACAATAAATCACTCACAAAAGCCAAACTGCTACACAAAACTACACAATCAGGTACAAGTTTAAGAGCAAAGATAAAAGAATTTGCCTGTTTAATCTGAGGCAAAGGAGCAGCATCAGGACCGAACCTACGGGGACATCGGTTACACGTCATAAACTCGTTCTCAACACACACATTTTTGTCAATTGTGAACCCACAAGAAACTAAAATCCTCCTGCATCATCTGTTTCCTTACAAACGTGGTCATCTGTGTGTGTGTGTGTGAGAGCGTGTGTGTGAGAGAGAGAGAGAGAGAGAGAGAGAGAGAGAGAGAGAGAGAGAGAGAGAGAGAGAGAGAGACTTTGTCCTCCAGACAGCAGTAAAACCGCCGTGGTGACGAAAGGTTTTCATTACTGATGCGACAAAACATTCCTGGATATTATGAGACTGGATTCGGAAATATAGAATGACACCCTATAGACTACTTTGCACATGTGTGTGTGTGTACATGTAACATGCTCGTCATCTAGTAGAGTACCAAGAGAGACTTAGAGTGAGAGCAGCAGTCATGCAGGCTGTGGCTCCTCGATAAGCTACATTACAAGCAACTAATAGTTTAATGGCCATGGTCACAGCACACAGACAACAGCTGACGTATATTCCTATTACTCCACATTATGTGACTTAAGGAGGATAGTGAGGCGAGAAAGAGAGAGAGAGAGAGAAATGACCACAGATAACAATGGCAGGAAAAGAGAGGGAAAGCGCTATATAAATGTAATGATGATGATTATTATTATAATAATAATCGTCTATCATCAAATATTAAATCATCAAATATTATAATGGGCAGCACAGTGGCGAAGTGGTTAGCGTGGTCGCCTCACAACAAAAGGTCCTGTGTTCGTGCCCCAGGGTAGTCCAACCTTGGGGGTTGTCTGGGGTCGTCCTCTGTGTGGAGTTTGCATGTTCTCCCCGTGTCTGTGTGGGTTTCCTCCGGGGGCTCCAGTTTCCTCCCACAGTCCAAAGACATGTAGGTCAGGTGAATCGGCCGTACTAAATTGTCCCTAGGTATGTGTGTGTGTGTGTGTGTGTGTGTGTGTGTGTGTGTGTGTGTGTGTGTGTGTGTGTGTGTGTGTGTGTGTGTGTGTGTGTGTGTGTGCGTGTGTGTGTGTGTGTGTGTGTGTGTGTGTGTGTGTGTGTGTGTGTGTGGGTGTGCGTGTGTGTGTGGGCCCTATGTGATAACCTGGCATCCTGTCCAGGGTGTCACCCCGCCTGCCGCCCAATGACCCCTGGGATAGGCTGCAGCATCCCTGCGACCCTGAGCGCAAGATAAGTGGTTCAGATAATGGATGGGTGGATGGATGGATGGATGGATATTATTGTGATTATTATTATGATTATTATAGAATGACACATGATAAAAAATGTAAAAGAAGGAGAGAAATGAAGGAAAAGGTGTTTTTTTGGGAATAAAGATGAGCAAGATGAGGTGTTGGAAGAGAAGGAAGATGAAGGAGAGGTGGATGTCAGGTTTTTGTGTAGCTTCTGGCTGAGGAAGAGGACACCGGTGTTGCAGGCATCCATCCTCAGCCGTCGCTGTGCAGCATCACCTCCACCCTCATCCGTCACCTTGCTGCGTTGGCGGATATTGAGAAGTAAATACAGTCTGAGCATCTGTCTTTATCGGAAGATTTAATCTGGTGCATGTCATTATGTCGTTTTGGTTGACCTTAACCTTCAGTTTTGGGGGGAGCGAGATCGACCAGCATGCCCGCCTGAACCAGAACATCTCCGTTAACATCTGTGTGTCTGATTTCATTCACCCACTTACTGTTTATTTGCATTTTTTTTTCTGTTTGCTCTGCAATTTTGTTGTATTATCACCTTCAGTAGGTTGTTTACTGATTATCCAGCTATCTGTCTGTTTTATCTGGTTCTCGTGGAAGAGCTGCTTCTGTGCCCAAGTTCCCCCAAAGGAATCATTAAAGTTTGATCCGATCTGATCAGATTTAATTAAGGCCTGCCTCACAGAACGAGGCAGACAGTCTGCTCAGTGCAGGGTGTGTGAGTGTGCATGTGTGTGTGTGTGTGTTTGCGGGCAGGGCTGTGATGCAGTCATGAGGTCATCTCAGGTAGTCCTGTCTGGTTTTGCTGTATAGCAGCAGAGATACGTGTCCCGCAGCCACCTGGACCAAAGGTTCATTATTGTTTACATGCCCATTTATGAGCATGGCCACTGCTGTGGGGCTACCGCGGGCCCCAGCAGGGCAGCGATGGACTGTCCTGGCCCCTTCCCTTCCCACAATACCCCTGGAAGTGGAATTAACTTAAGAATGAAGGCTTAGCACAGTTCATCTACTCCTGTGTTTGTCTGAACTCTGTATGTGTGTGTGTGTGTGTGTGTGTGTGTGTGTGTGTGTGTGTGTGTGTGTGTGTGTGTGTGTGTGTGTGTGTGTGTGTGTGTGGTCTATTCTTAGCCATCGGGGTGCAGATGTCCTTGGATTTGCTGGAAAAGAGGTTCTGGGACATTACCAAGCAGGTGACTTGAGGAACACACACGCAGTTGCATATGTGCCACGCATGCGCACACACAAATACACACACAAACACACACACACTGAAACTCCAGCCTCCCCTTCACCCTGCAGACTGTGTAGACAGACTTGGTTTCATAATATAATGTACTTGTACAGTACTACAGTTGTAAATGACCATACTGGACAAATTGCTAGAGGTACTGGTAAAGCACAGTACTGGTCCAGTAGTACACAGAAGGAAATACATCTACTGACATGTCGATGGAGCTTCGTGATACAACTTATCAATGGCAGCTGGTTACTGTGGCAACTACATCAAGGTCTAAGACAATATTAGTCATCAACTTTATTTTATTCAAAAAAAATTGTCAGCGTAACCATTCTATAGATAGATCGATAGATCGATCGATAGATTGATAGATAGAATGAAGCCATAAGTCACTTGCATGCCTGGATGACTCAAGAGGGATCAAAGTGGCAGCTAAAGAAGAGAGCAATAAACTTAAGAGAAAGAGGTAGAGAGAGACAGCTAGAGAGGGGAATGGTGAGAGAAAGAGAGCGAGCGAGGAAGAGAGAGAAGGAAATGCAAAGAGAGACAGCAACAGGGAAATGGTGAGGTGAAAGAAAGGGAGAGAGAGACAGCTAGAGGGAAATGGTGAGTGAAAGAGAGAGGGAGAGCAAGAGAGAGAGAGGGAGAGATCGAGAGAGAGAGACAGCTAGAGAGGGAAATGGTGAGAGAGAGAGGGAGACAGAGAGTGGGAGGGGAGAGAGAGACAGGTAGAGGGAAATGGTGAGAGAGAGAGGGAGGGGAGAGAGACAGGTAGAGAGGGAAATGCTGAGAGAGAGAGGGAGACAGAGAGAGTGGGAGGGGAGAGAGAGACAGGTAGAGGGAAATGGTGAGAGAGAGAGGGAGGGGAGAGAGACAGGTAGAGAGGGAAATGCTGAGAGAGAGAGGGAGACAGAGAGAGTTGAAGAGGAGAGAGAGACAGGTAGAGGGAAATGGTGAGAGAGAGGGAGGGGAGAGAGACAGGTAGAGAGGAAAATGCTGAGAGAAAAAGAGAGAGGGACAGAGATAGCTAGGGAGGGAAATTTTGAGAGAGAGAGAGAGAGAGAGAGAGAGAGAGAGAGAGAGAGAGAGAGAGAGAGAGAGAGAGAGAGAGAGAGAGAGAGAGAGAGAGAGAGAGAGGAGCCAGATAGGATAGGAGAGAGAGAGAAGTAGCAACAGAGGAACAGATAGATTAATAGATAACTGTTGTTTGTTGTTGTTAATTCAGGATGCTATCATAATAATAATCATCCTATTCATCTTTCTCTCCCTCTCTCTCTTTTAATCACTTAACATTTTTTTCTTTTTTTGCACTCTCATGCTCCCAGCCCAATGACACAGACGTAAGTAAATATGTTTCATCAGTTAAAGCCCACCAATGAAATCAGCGAACATACGTATATGTTTTAATATTCTCTATTATCTGTCTCTTCTTTCACTGTCTTTCCCTGCCCCCTCCTCCTTTCTGTGTGTGTGTTTGTGTGTGTGTGTGTGTCTGCTCTCCGCAGTGCTCTAACATTGAAGGTGTGTGTCCTCTGAGCTGTGAGAGCATTGTAAGTACCAAAGCTTTCTAACCTGTGGGGTGGGTCTGCCTTCACCATTAAATGATGATGTATCCCCACAGCTCCGTTCTTCACCGCAGAGAGCTGGGTTGAAATACCGTGGCCTGCTGGGCCAAAACATCCTGTTAACCTTTATTTTTGCTGTCGGTTTCTATCCAGCGACATGTGGGCAGCTCGTACACACAGCTCTGATTCTGTAGTGCAAGGGTCTCCAACACGTCGCTCGCGGTAGCTCGCGGCCCCTTTTCAAGTAGCTCGCCAAAGGGTTAATGAATCTTTCATAAATTTGAAAACTTTTATTTTTTTATTTTTTTATTTCTGATTTTCCCCTTTTTCTCCCAATCTAGTGGCCAATCGCTCCCTATTTTAGTTCAAACACCCACCCTCGTACTGCATGTGTTCGCCAACTGCATCTCTCCGGCCGGCAGTCTCGAAGAAATCGCCTCGCCACTTCCGTGACAAGGCGACTCCAGTCCGAACCACTGCTTTTTCCGACACACACAGAGACGCAGTCATATGATGAATACAAGCCAACTCCGCCCCCCTCCCGAAGACAGTGCTGCCAATTATTGCTGCTTCATCGAGTCCGGCCATAGTCGGATCTGACGGGACCGAGGCGCGAACCCCAGTCCCCAGCGGGCAACTGCATTGACACAAAGCCGACGCTTAGACCGCTACACCACCGCGGACTATAAATTTTAAAACTTGATGAGTCAAATTTGTTTGGTCACTTAGAAAACCTGCTTACATTTATATCCAATCAAATTCACAGGTGTCCCACCCCCTCATTACACAAAATTATTATTTGCCAATTAGTTGTCAATCAAATAGTTGCGCTGCTGTCAAGCTTGATGAGTCAGTGGTGATGTGAGACGGACGGCAACCATGACCGCGGCAGCTGCCCATACCAATAAGAGGCTAAAAACATACTATTTTCACGGAGAGTGGGGAACAGAGTTTTGTTTCACGAATGCAAACGACAAGTGTGTGTGTCTGATCTACGGAGCTAGCGTGTCAGTCGGTAAAAGATGTAACATGGGCCGCCATTTCACCGAAGTCCACAGCAAGTTTTCACGGGCCTTCCCTTCAGGTAGCAGTGTACGAAAAGAGAAGATAAAGGAGCTGAAAACTACGCTTCAAAGACAACAGTCTCTGTTCACAAGACCAACGAAGAAGGCCAGAGCAGCAACAGAGGCTTCGTTTAAAGTGGCGCACGTCTTAACCAAGCACAAAAAGCCCTTCACCGATGGCGGGATTGTAAAGGAGGCCATGACTGTGGTGGCTGAAACATTATTCAGGGACCACCAAAGTAAGACAGAAATGTTGTCTGCTATTGCCGATGTACAACTTGGTGCTAATACTGTGGCAAGGAGAGTGTCTGCGCTGTCTGGATGCGGTAAAACAGCTGGACTCAGACACGACCAGGTGCAAATGGTTTTCAATTCAGTGTGATGAGTCTGTCGACTCCAGTGATGCAGCCCAGCTAGCTGTTTTCATTCGGATGGTGTTTGATGACTTTTCCACCAAAGAAGAGTTTTTGACCTTACTTCCACTGAAAACCACAACCAAGGGAGTTGATGTTTACCATGCAGTGAAGGACTACTTTGTAGAACAAAAGATCCCTATTGAAAAACTGATGTCTGTAACAACTGATGGAGCCCCTGCTATGACAGGTTGTCACTCGGGATTTATTGCGCACTGCAAAGCGGACCCGGACTTTCCAAAGTTTCTGAACTATCACTGCATCATTTACCAACAGGCTATATGCGCAAAAGTTATGGAATGTGACCGTGTGATGGCGCCTGTTAAGATCATCAACTCTATTTGAGAAAAGGCTAAACAACACCGCAGCTTCAAGCTGTTGCTGGAGGAATGCTCTGCGGAGTATGGGGATCTCCTCCTCCACACTGAAGTCAGATGGCTAAGTCAGGGTAAGATACTACAGCGCTCCCTTTCCTTGCTGGGTGAAATCAAGGCATTTATGGAAATGAGGGAGGAGGATACCACCCTATTATCTGATGCAGAGTGGCTACTTGATCTTGCTTTCCTGGCAGATGTAACTGAGAAAATGAATGACCTGAACCTACACTCACTGGCCACTTTATTAGGTACACCTTGCTAGTATTGGGTTGGACCCCGTTTTGCCTTCAGAACTGCCTTAATCCTTCGTGGCATAGATTCAACAAGGTACTGGAAACATTCCTCAGAGAGTTTGGTCCATATTGACATGATAGCATCACGCAGTTGCTGCAGATTTGTCGGCTGCACATCCATGATGCGAATCTCCCGGTCCACCACATCCCAAAGGTGCTCTATTGGATTGAGATCTGGTGACTGTGGAGGCCATTTGAGTACAGTGAACTCATTGTCATGTTCAAGAAACCAGTCTGAGATGATTCGAGCTTTATGACATGGCACGTTATCCTGCTGGAAGTAGCCATCAGAAGATGGGAACACTGTGGTCATAAAGGGATGGACATGGTCAGCAACAATACTCAGGTAGGCTGTGGCGTTGACACGATGCTCAATTGGTACTAAGGGGCCCAAAGTGTGCCAAGAAAATATCCCCCACACCATTACACCACCACCACCGGCCTGAACCGTTGATACAAGGCAGGATGGATCCGTGCTTTCATGTTGTTGACGCCAAATTCTGACCCTACCATCCGAATGTCGCAGCAGAAATCGAGACTCATCAGACCAGGCAACGTTTTTCCAATCTTCTTTTGTCCAATGTTGGTGAGCCTGTGCGAATTGTAGCCTCAGTTTCCTGTTCTTAGCAGACAGGAGTGGCACCGGGTGTGGTCTTCTGCTGCTGTAGCCCATCTGCCTCAAGGTTCGATGTGTTGTGCGTTCAGAGATGCTCTTCTGCATACCTCGGTTGTAATGAGTGGTTATTTGAGTTACTGTTGCCTTTCTATCAGCTCGAACCAGTCTGGCCATTCTCCTCTGACCTCTGGCATCAACAAGGCTTTTTCGCCCACAGAACTGCCGCTCACTGGATATTTTCTCTTTTTCCGACCATTCTCTGTAAACCCTAGAGATGGTTGTGCGTGAAAATCCCAGTAGATCAGCAGTTTCTGAAATACTCAGACCAGCCCGTCTGGCACCAACAACCATACCACATTCAAAGTCACTTAAATCACCTTTCTTCCCCATTCTGATGCTCGGTTTGAACTGCAGCAGATCGTCTTGACCATGTCTACATGCCTAAATGCATTGAGTTGCTGCCATGTGATTGGCTGATTAGAAATTTGCGTTAACGAGCAGTTGGACAGGTGTGCCTAATAAAGTGGCCGGTGAGTGTACAGTTACAAGGCAAAGATAAAAACATATCTGATATGATCAGTGCTGTCAGTGCGTTCAGTGCAAAACTGTCATTGTACATTCAGCAGGCGAAAAACAAAAGGTTTCAGCACTTCCCCTGTGTCTCAAAGATGTTGGAAAGTCACACAGGTGCAGCCAGCGTTTTAAATGTTTCCAAGTTTTGTGACCTCTTGTCGAGGCTTGGACAGAAGTTTGCAGACAGATTCAGTGACTCTGAGAAACTTGAGCCCTGTGTGACATTTATGGCCAACCCCTTCATGGATGTGGACATAAGTGAGATTTCAGGACAAATTGCTGAACTTTTCTGTGTTGATCCCGTAGAAATGGAAACTGAGGTAATAAACCTTCAAAATAATGTGCAGTTAAAGGCTCAACAGCATTCTCAGCATTTCTGGGGCTTAGTAGAGCCAGATAACTATAAGAATCTTCACCAAGCAGCTCTGAAAATGTCTGCTTTGTTTGGGTCTACATACCTCTGTGAGTCGGCCTTTTCTGACATGAATGTCATGAAATCAAAATTCAGAACAAGACTGACAGATGAACATTTAAATGACTCCATCAGAGTGAACCTGAGTGGATACACTCCAGCATACGCCTCTCTTGTTGACTCCATGCAGTGCCAGTCATCTCACTAACTACAAGACTGAATACACATTACACATACAACTGTACATGTGAATACTCTTGTGAAGTGACACAGTGACATGTGGACAGATATAACAAAATGACAAGTGAGTAAGTAATAATATCTGTGTATTTGTAATTGCATTTTGTTTTGACAGCATTAATATTTCAATTTGATAGTGTGAGATAGACTAGAAAGAAATGCAGAAATACAGAACGCACATGCAGGTGAATTAAATACTTTTTGTGATGTTTTACAAAATGTGAGTTGTGGAAACCAACATTTTGTGAATGTTTAGGCAAAACAAGCTTATTCAGTTTGTTTGGGTTGAAATAAGCTATGAGAATAAATGTTTCAAATCACGAGTAGCTCTCGGCCATTTTCATTTTGTAAAAGTAGCTCTCAGAGGAAAAAAGGTTGGAGACCCCTGCTGTAGTGTGTGTGTGTGTGTGTGTGTGTGTGTTGGTAGTAATCTTTATTTATCTGGTATCTCCTTGGATATCGCCTTAAAGATGAGTTTGACTATCACCTTGAATATCAATCACAACTGATATCTGTTTTAAACGTGTTTGTGACGATCTGTTTTTTATGTGGTGTGTCTTTATCTGGAATAATCAGGGGTGTTCATTCATCTAGTTTAAAAGTTCAAGTTTGTTGACAGCCCGGTAACTTTGCACTTACCAGGGATTATTCTCGACTCCACATTATCAATCAATCAATCAATCAATCAATCAATCAATCAATCAATCAATCAATCAATCAATCAATCAATCAATCAGTCAGATTATATTTGTATAACACTTTTCATACAAACGAATGTAACACCAAGTGCTTCACACAATAAAACAATGAAATCAATAAAATCCCCCCCCTCACAAAAAATTAATAAATAAAAGTACAGGCAAATTTTAGAAAAGTACAAACACGTTTACAACTGAGTTAGTACAATAAATAAAAGTGCCATAAACACTGATTAATTAAAAGTAACAACAGGGCAGAATATATGAAAATAGCAATATATATAAAACACACACACACACTATGAATTTAGCTGTAGGCTGTTTTAAAAAGTAAAGTTTTTAACTTGCTTTTAAATATGTCCAATGTGGGGGCCTCTCTCAGGTCCTCAGCCAGGGTGTTCCATCTACTTGGGGCGTAAATAGAAAATGCAGCTTCCCCTGCTCTTGACCTAGCACGAGGGATGATTAAAAGACCACTGCCATTGGACCTGAGAGTTCTTGCTGGTTAAGAGGGAATTAACATATCTTTTATATAGCGCGGTGCAAGGCCATTTAGCGCTTTGTATATAATTAAAAGAATTTTAAAATCAATTCTAGTTTTAACGGGGAGCCAATGCAGAGATCTAAGAACAGGTGTAATGTGCTCATACTTTTTAGTTCTGGTGAGAACATGTGCTGCCGCATTTTGAATTAACTGTAGTTGGCGCGCAACTGATTTTGGGAGGCCGGTGAATAGTCCATTTGCAGTAGTCTAGTCTACTTGTTATAAAAGCATGGATCAATTTCTCACAGTCTGATATTGATAGAAAGCCCCTTAGTTTTGAAATGTTTTTAAGATGGTAGAAGGCTGATCTCGTGAGATGATTGATGTGGCTCTTAAAATGTAGATCACTGTCCATGATTACACCAAGATTTCTAGCTTCACCTTTGCACTCCAGAGACAGAGAGCTGAGATGAGCTGCAATTCTCTATCCCTGAGTCTTTGCACCAAAAATAAGTATTTCTGTCTTGTCTTTGTTCAGTTATAAAAAGTTATCTGACATCCATAAAGTAATATCGTCAGTACACTGAATTAGGGAATGTATGGGAGCTAGGTCATCAGAAGATAGGGATATGTACAGTTGTGAATCATCTGCATAATTATGGTAATTTATTTTGTGTTTCTGTATAACATGTGCAAGTGGGAGCATATAGAGATTGAATAGTAGTGGTCCAAGAATCGAACCTTGGGGTAGCCCCCACATTATACCCACTTTGTCCGAGGAAAAGTCTCCAATAGACGCAAAGAACTGCCTGTCCTGAAGGTATGTTCTAAACCAGTTGAGAACCGGGCCAGAAAGGCCAACCCATTTTTCTAATCTCTCTAGCAAAATATCATGATCAACAGTGTCGAAAGCAGCACTGAGATCCAGGAGCACAAGAACATACAAATTGTTAAAATCTGTGTTCATACGCAGATCGTTCACAACTTTGATAAGTGCTGTTTCTGTGCTATGGTGAGATCGAAAACCTGATTGACAAATGCGTAGAAGGTTGCTAGATATTAAAACGTTATTAACTTGAGAATAAACTGTTCTTTCAAGGATTTTGCGGAGTAATGGTAAGTTGGAGATGGGCCTGTAGTTGGCAATAACTGTCGCATCAAGATTACTCTTCTTCAGAAGTGGTTTAACGACAGCTGCCTTAAGTGCTGCAGGAAATATACCTGCCTGAAGAGAGTAGTTAATAATTTCTAAAACGTCATGTGCTATGCAATTAAAAACATTTTTAAAAGATTTGGTGGGGAGAGGATCCAAGCAGCAGGTGGACGACCTGAGCTGCCTAACAATATTGTCTAGACTATTAAGGTCTAGAGAGTCAAAGTGAGAGAGGGCGCCAGTGATATTTCTGGAGAACTGGAGGGTAGGTTCATTACTGGATCTTGGGGCACTAATGTTCTGTCTAATGGCAGTAATTTTGTTATTGAAGAATGTAGTGAATTGCCCACATTTTTCAGTGGACAGCATGTCTGATGGGGTTGGAGATGGTGGATTAATAAGTTGGTCAATAGTAGAGAAAATCACTTTACTATTGTTAATATTTTCATGAATTATTTTAGAGAAAAAAGACTGTCTGGCCTGTTTAATTTTTTTGCAGTGCTTGCTCAGTCTATCCTTGTAAATTTCATGGTGAATCTGAAGTTTAGCCTTTCTCCACTGTCATTCTGCTTGGCGACAGTCTCTTAAGCTGCCTAATAACCACTCCATTTCTCCAGGGGGCTTTTTGTTTTTCTATGTTTTTAGTTTTAACAGGTGCAATGTTGTCAAAGATATTTCGTACCTTTGAGTTGAATTCGATCACAAGATCCTCAGTTTGTGATGGTATGAACGGTGACAACTCATTTACAGTTTTCTGAAAGGTTTCAATTGTGTTATTATCAATGAAGCCTTTTTTGATCATTCGAGTGTTCTTCTGTTGTACAGGAAGAGCAGACACATCAAAAAAATATACAACTGATCAGAGATGGCAACATCCATGACACAGGGTACCGTAATATTAAGTCCTTTTGATATGACTAAGTCTAGAATATGCCCCTTATTGTGGGTGGGTCCAGAAACATGCTGAGTTAGAGCAAATGCCTCCAGTAAGCTAATTAGGTTTCTAGCATCAGGGTCTGTTTGATTGTCAACATGAACATTAAAATCACCCAGGATGATGAAACAATCATAATCAGTGGAAACCATAGACAGTAGCTCCGAAAATTCGTCAAGAAAGCCATGTTTAAATTTTGGTGGCCGATAGACAGTAATTATTAAAATTGTAGCAGTACGATGTATGGTAAGAGCAAGGTGTTCAAAAGATGTGAATTTCCCGAGGGGGATTTCTTTGCAGCTATAGGAATCAGAGAAGACAGCAGCTATTCCACTGCCTTTCTTATCAGATCTGGTGGTATGGATGAATTTGAAGCCAGGGGGTGCAGTCTAAATGAGCGCGACTGCGCCATTTCTATCCAGCCAGGTCTCGGTCAGTAGGGTGAAATCCAGGTTATAGGTACTTATAAGATCATTAACTAAAAATTACTTATTAGTTAGCGACCTGATGTTTAATAAAGCCATGTTTATTGTCTGAGGTACATAACTGAAGTCCGAACTGGCAACAAATTGTTTAGCTCCCTGTATGTTACAGGGAGATTACGGGGTCTGTGTCTATGGTTTATTATTACAGGAATTAGTATGGCAGCGTGACAGTCATTGGTATGATGGATCGAACTCACCAAAGGACCTGAATAAGTATGGTTTACACCGCAACCAAAATTGAAACCACTCTGCTCCCGTGGACATCAATTAGTGACGGAACTGTCCGCACCTGTGTGCAGGCACCAAACGTTATTGTCGATAGCACTAACACGAGAGTTGGAGACAATGGAATAAAACACGTTTGCAGCCAGCATTTGTGAGGAACAAAAACAAAACAAACTAGTCTGACATTATCTTTAAAGAGGGAGATATGTTCATGACTGGAAGATACATCCTAGGATGCACTGGGACACATCATCAAGGATGTTTCCTGAAGTCCTTGGGTATTTCGGGTCTTTCAACATCATACACCCTCATTCAGGCGACCCAGCCAGGGTTGATCAGGCCCTGGCTTGTGTCCCAGCAGCATTGGTCCACAGATCACTCCCACTGATCCAAAGCCATCTGGAGGCCCTCTCTGCAGCCTCCATGGAAGACTTGATGGCTTTCCTTTTAGCAGCCCCAGTGAGGCCAAGTAGAGTGTAGACCTTGCACAGTGAGCAGCCAGCAAAGCCTCTACACCCCACCTCAATGAGCTCACAATGCACCTTCCAGCCTCTCCTCCGGCACTGATCCACCAGCTCCTGGTACTTTGACCGCTTCCGCTCATTTGCCCCCTCCATCCGGTCCTCAGCCCTATAAGGAGCAACTGTTTCGAAGAGGCTGATGACAGCACTATGTCTGGCCTCAATGAAGTTGTCGTAACATGGTCTGGGAATGTAGCTCAGCCAGTGGTAGTTTTTCCTCCTTGGTTGCTATACCTTGAACTACCTTGCCAGAGTCCAAAGCTCTTGCCGCAGTTGGTGGATCTTGTCTGCCCCTCAGTTCATGGTGTAGTCGGGTCTGGTGGTCTTGCCCTCTTCAACACCAAACCTCTCTGCTGCAAAACTGACAGTAATGGTTGTCATCGTCAGAAGTCGTCTGTCTGCATCTCCCGTTGCTGTTGACATGATGATTCTTACCATGTCCCCGTCAAACTGGCGCCACTCTCTGTGCTGGCTTGCTGGATGCTGAACTACTCTGCTGGGAGCCAGAGAGCTTAGCACATGGAGGTTCTGGGCTCTGTGGGGTGTCTCCAGGTCGGGCTCTTCCTGTGTCTCACCAGGTGTGGATTCTGTGTGCTACACTGCTCCCCTCCTTGCCAAGCATTTCATTAAGACCTGACGTGCTTGTTCTTGCAGACCTTGCCGCATGAGCATTTTCGAGTTGTCGTCATTTGCCTAGGTCGTCATCGTTAGGGCCATCCTATTGGGGTGCGCACCAGTCCCCCCCCCCCCCCAGTTTCCCTTGGGGGTATATCCCTGTGTGTTCTGTAGCTTTTTTTGGAATCCTTCCTCATGAAAGATGCAGGTTGGGCTGCTACCCCCTTCCTACCCCAGTTGCTGTCTTTCCGAGCTGTCAACTTTCTCTCCTGTCATCACCAAGAACAGACTGGTGGGTGACTGGTGGGCATCACTGGCTGAACCAGTTTGAATGACTCGGAAGATACATCCTACGATGCACTGGGACACATCATCAGTGATGCTTTCTGAGGTACTCGGCTGTTTTGGGTCTTTCAACATCATACACCCTCTCTCAGGCGACCCAGCCAGGGTTGATCAGGCCCTTGCCTGTGTTCCAGCAGCATTGGCTCACAGATCACTCCATCTAATCCAAAGCCCTCTGGAAGCCCTCTCTGCAGCCTCCATGGAAGACTTGATGGTTTTCCTTTTAGCAGCCCTGGTGATGCCAAATGAGATTATGTTTTAGTATCAATAGTGTCAAATCCCCCATTAAAATGTAACCTTGACATCGGTCGCTCTTATTTAGACGTTGTCATAATGTTGTTAGTTTTTATTGCTATCAAGACAGAAATATGATTTACACTTTCTAACCTAACTGTAATGTAAAATAAATAACTGACCAGAGGCAGATATGTCAATATGTCAGTATTTTCTCTTATCAGTAATGTTCAAGATGATAATTTAAGGGATTGCTATCTTTTCTCTCCAGGATCTGAACTGTTTCCTGGTGGACAACAATGGCTTCATTTTGCTGTCTAAAGACAGAGCTGAGGTAAGACCCCTGAGAGACCCCTGACCCCTGAGTGACCCCTGAGCAGTCATCTAAAGACCTGACATCCACAGAGGAGACCTAATATGTAACAGTGGTGATTGGCACAAGCTTAAACTGAAGAGTGGCATGTCTTTATGCATGCTCAATAATCCAGGTAAGAAAATCAAAGAAAGTTGAATCAGTTCATCTGGATACAATGTTTATTGACAGATACGTTTCATCACTCAACTAAGTAACATCTTCAGTCTCAACTGACTGCAGGTACCCCCGCCCTTATAAACAATACAGACGCACAACGACCGAAACCAACGATCAGTTTCATATGCAAATATGGGTGTGACCATTAACTAGAGTTACAATTGCCGTGTGTACTATTCACAGAGGATTTGGGAGTAGTTGCAATCACAGCCCTGTAAGATGGTGACCTGTAAGATGGTGATCTGTCACGATCTTGATGAACTGATTCAACTTTCTTTGATGAAGAGTGGCATGTTTAAAAAGGATAACCTATTTATTTTGTAAATCAACTAGATCAGAACATTTCTGCCGACAGATTCTTTTTCTCTTCTTTTTCTTGTGTACTTTTAATTTGCAAGACAAACATAAATGTAACATAAATCTATCTATCTATCTATCTATCTATCTATCTATCTATCTATCTATCTATCTATCTATCTATCTGTCTGTCTGTCTGTCTGTCTGTCTGTCTGTCTGTCTGTCTGTCTGTCTGTCTGTCTGATGAGCACTGTGTAACGAGGCTGTTGGGAAATCATGAGGTGGTCATAAACAACATCTGGGCAGCTCACAGGATTTGAAAACAGTTTTGCTCCTAATCCCTTTGAGGCGCATTAGCGGCTGAATGCAGCTCCACTCCACCTTATGACCGCACTTTACTGCTAGGGGGTAGATTGCAGGCTGTTGGCTTCACGTCAGATTCGACATCCATCAGTCATCGGGGACCATGCAGGTTTGGATGATGCAGGGTGGGGCCCTTTGCTCCACCTGATCTTCATTGACTGCAGTTCGTTAACCTCAGATTAACAGGGCACATCAGGAGCTATATCACCACGGATTAGGGTTCGCCCATCAGCTGGACCCTCCAGACGGCTGCCAAGAGGTATTTTCACTGATCTATTTCAGACATTTAGCTGACAGTTTCATCCACAACACTGTAGGAGGAGTAAGATTTATTTGAAGTTAAGGCTTAGGTGTCTTGCTCACAGAAACCTTAACACGTCATACATGTGAATGTTCTGTGGAGCCATGTTTTGGTGTGCCGCTGGCCGAGGAGCTGCAGGTTTTTGTGGATTTATATGGAGAGTTTTGGAGAGCCAGTACAGTTGAAAACACACAAACAGGCAATGGAATTAAGCTAGTAAGTGAATTTAATTAGAGAGCGAGAGAGAGAGACAGGTATGAACTGCATAAGTCTTAAAAATGGAATTGCTTGAGCCAAGGACGTGAACACGGGTCAATTCCAAGGGGTATGACCAAACTCCACAGCAGTGAATAAGGTTATACATTCATTTTTCCATGCCGTTTATGCTAATTGGGGTCGCTGCAGCTTATCTCGGTACTGATTGGATGGGAGGCTGGGGAACACCCTGGACAGGTGGCCAGTCAATCGCAGGGCAGACACATTCACACCTAGGGGGACTTGAGTATCTCTGATCTTGTCAATGTAGTGTCATTGAAGATGGCGGCAGGAATTCACGGTCGCAGCAGCCTCACCCAATACCGGCGTGGGAAGATGGTGGCGTAAATTTACATTTGCGGTGGCCTCACCCAGTACCGTCCATGCAGTATCTTCGTCCAGGTCTGCGTCTTTTTGTCTTCGTTTGATGGCTGGGACAGCTGGCGCTGGATTGGCTGGGAGAGCTTGGTCTGCTGCATCTGTGGGCCCAGGGACCGCGGCCTTGCCTGGAGCTGTGCCCGAGGAGGTAACACCGGGGGCGGTCTGACAGCACACGGAAGTGGGGCAGGCTAAGCTAACTGCTAGCCCATGAAGATCGGCAGTTCCGATAACATTGAGGGCAGTCTGGCGTTGGCCTCGCCTAGCGTTGACTGTGGTGTTTTCGATGTTGTCGTGTGGAGGTGTGTCGAGGGTGTCTGGCTGGGAGAGCTGGCGCTGGATTGGCTGGGAGAGAATGGACTGCTTCATCTGGTGGGCCCAGGGACCACAGCCCCTGCCTGGAGTTGCGCCCAAGGAGGAAGCACTGAGGGCAGTCTGACAGGACGCGGAAATGGAGCAAGCTAAGCTAACTGCTAGCCCATACAGGCCGGCAGTTCCAACAGTCATCCTGGCTGGCGTTCGTTCCATGAGGCAGGGATTTTTTTTGTGTACTTTGGATATGTGTTAGTTTGGATCTGTGTGTTCTTTTAGTTCTTGTAGTTTTTGGATGTTTTTTTGTCTTTGTATTGCCCTGCTGTGGGCTGGGAGAAACATTTCATTTCATGTACGCAAGTACATGAAATGAAATGACAATGTGTTCCTGATTCCTAATTCCCGATTCATCTGACTTACATGTCTTCTTCCATGGTGGGAGGAAACCAGAAACCCATGCAGACACAGAGAGTACATACAAACCCCACACAGACAGGACCTTGCCTGGCCGGCTGGGAATCAAACCCAGAACCTCCTTGCTGTGAGGCGAAAGCCCTAACCACTGCATCACCGTGCCGCCCAGGGTTATACAGTATAATCCTATTTACGTCTTATGTCTATGATCAAGGCAATATGTTCAGGTTTATGTTAACATAGCGCTGAGTCACAGACCATTAGTCTGTGATTCTGATCATGTTAAAGAGGCATAATCCAATATGTGATGTGTCGGCTGTACTACAGTTCATGTACACACAGTTTTGTCAAGCGAATGGCTGGAAATACATGAGTCACTGTCGTGTGCTCTGTTCAGATGACTGATTTCCATCGCGTGGGCTGCTTGCCTGGTTGCTGGGCTGAGTGCACCATCTTCACTTCTGGTCAAACAAGCGGAAAGAAATGTTTTGAACTGCTGGCTAAAAGAAGATATCACGGCCTTGCTATCAGAGGTACAGGACCATCTGCCTCTCTGGTCTGGCCCAGATGAGGCTTAGTTCTCATGCTGCGAGCCCCTGATCCCTGTCCAGTCAAAGGCTGCAGGCATCACATTGTCCCCAGCAACCTTGGACCAGGAGAAGAACTGCTGGATGTGCACCCATGTTGAACGCCCACCTCTCTCCTCTGACACCCTGTTCATTTTGCTCTTGATTTTCTTTTTCCTAAAAAAGTTTTTTTTTTTGTGGAGCTTTTCCTAATCCATACTGTGGTACTGCCTTATCTATTAGAGGTCCTGTTGTTTCTGTACCGCGTTTATCATTATCAGGAGTCAAGAACACTTTGTCATTTCCTCCAGCCCACAGCAGTGCAACACAAAGACAAAAACACATATCCAAAAACCATAAGAACTTCAAGAACACATATATTCAAACTAAAACACATATCCAAACTAACATATACATCCAAACTAACACATACATCCAAACTAAAACACATATCCAAACTAACACATACATCCAAACTAAAACACATATCCAAACTAACACATACATCCAAACTAACACATATATCCAAACTAAAAAAGAAAAATCACTCTTCATTGTAACAAACGCCAGCCAGGATGACTGTCAGAACTGCTGGTCTGAATGGGCTAGCAGTTAGCTTAGCCTGCCCCGCTTCCACATCCTGTCAGACCGCCCTCGATGCTTCCTCCTTGGGCAAAGCTCCAGGCAGGGGCCATGGTCCCTGAGCCCACCAGACACAGTAGTCCAAGCTCCCCCGGCCGATCCAACGCCAACTCTCCCAGCCACACACCCTCGACACACCTCCTCGCACTCCACACGACGACACCAGACTGCCCTCGGTGTTATCAGAACTGCAGGTCTGCATGGGCTAGCAGTTAGCTTAGCCTGCCCCACTTCCGCGTCCCGTCAGACCGCCCTCAGTGTTAACTCTTTGGGTGCAGCTCCCGGCAGGGCCATGGTCCCCGGGCCCACAGGACGCTGCAGACCAAGCTCTCCCAGCCAATCCAGCGCCAGCTCTCCCAGCCATCAAAGGAAGACAAAACTTAAATGCAGGCGTGGACAAAGACACTGCATGGACGGTACTGGGTGAATTCACGCCACCATCACGCGCCATAAGTGCTGTGGTACTTAATGTGTTGTCTTGTTGTCCTTGTAACATATATGTAGGAGGATGTACAGGGGGTTAGCAGCTATGTTTCTGCAGAAGTGTCCCAGCACTTATATCTGACTGTTGCACCAAGAGAATGAAGTGATTAAGCTCTGATTTGTTCCCATATAATTATGACTTGAGGCAATATGGTATAAATATCAAGATCACTTCATTTTCAACAAACAGGAGTAGAGATGCACTGTGAAGGAGAGGTGTAGTCTGTAAAAACACTGATATAAATACATACAAATATTAAGCTCCACCATTTAGTAACCCTAAACCAAGAATCTTTTCTCATTTTTCATGGTTTGCATGTCTCAGACATTTCCAGCACCCTTACTAAGCAGATATTGTGATGAAGTGCTACATCAGCGTTTTGCTGAGGTTTGTATTTTACACCAAGTTTGTGGAAACAACCAGAATCTCTCCCTTCATTCGAACAGGCGGGATGTAGAGGTGCGGCTGACGGCTGCACATTGCCATTGCACAGTAAATATTTAATCGCAGGATTAATAAGAGGCAGTGCTGCCTTTTGGAAGTAGGTCAGAGGAAAACCTCCATAATGTTACGTAGCTTGCTACAGGTAAAGGGCGGAGAGGGGGTGCAGGGAGACCGGGCAGAACACGGGCCTCGTTGCTGGCCCCTTTGTCGGGCTGAGAGACTGTCTGTGTGATCAATGGCGATGCCTCCCCACCACCCCTGCAGAAACCCATCGTTCATCCTCTCCGGAGCAATGCGCCGCTGCGGCCACGCCGCTGTACGCTGGCGGAGATCATGGCGACAATGAGGGCGGAGGTGTTTGTTTAACTTTCACCGTTATTTATTTTTCATTCTGGAACTTTTCTCTGTCGAAAACAAAGTTTAGAGCCGCCTTGTTCGTGCAGACATCTGTGGCCGCTGAAACAAAGCAAACAGTGCGGCTGCCGGAGGGCCGGGGGGCTAATTCCTCCTTCCACCACCCCGTAGAAATAAGTGTTGGCAGAGTGAGCCGGGCAGCGGCGGCGGGAGCCGGCCAGCGTGTAAACGTGAACAGTGTTGCTGAGACAAAGTCGTCTGAATAATTCAGTGACTCCGCCGCTGCGCTCCCAGCTCAGACAGAGGAGCCCCAAGGTTTTCAGTTTTTTCTATTCCATCAGCTGGGTATCATAGACCTGACTTCTCTCATCATTATTATTATTATTATTATTATTATTTTTATGTAAGTCAGGAGAATGACTCCACAGGATGCAATATGAAATGAAGGCATCATCGATACATGACTACCGCTTTAATAGAGAGCAGCTTAATGAAGGTCCCAAGGTTCACAATGAATGAAATATGTCTGTTGACAAATCTGTCATGACTATCCTCTTAATCTGTGTCACTAGCACATTACCCTATGTACCCTCTGTATTTATGTATACCACATAGCATCCACGAACGGCCCCGTCACATCCACTGTGCCTGAACCAGTGGACACTAGACGGTGTACATAAATAACAGTAGCAGATGGGCACCTTTTTTTTCTCCCCAATTGTATCCGGCCAATTACCCCAAGTCTTCTGGGCCGTCCCAGTCACTGCTCCACCCCCTTGCCCGCCCAGTGGCGTCGTAAGTGGGTATAATGTTATGAAGATTCTAAGTGCGCCGGACTAGAGGGGGCGCCTCAACGGTGCTCAAAAAATATTGAAAAGAAAAAGAAATAAACCAGTTTTAAAAAGTCAGTCATTCTTCAGAAGTGTTGTTAAAATGACATAATGATTTAAAACGTATGTTGAAATAGTCCACGTCTCAGTTTTGTCGAAGACCTCTCTGATTCGCGCTCCACAGGAAGGAGAGACCCACAGGAAAGAGCCCATGGGTTCAGTCTGGGCTATGGTGGCGTCCCATTGCTTTTGGTTAGGAGCATTTTATATGTAAATTTGTCCAGCTAAGAAGATGGGTCCCTTACTAGAGAAGCTGTTGACGAGGGGGTTGTTGGGCAAGCTGGTAGCGTGGGATGAAGGTAGAGGAAGGGCTTTAATGTTTAGAGAAGTCAGGAAAATAATAAAATAATTATTTGGTTAATTAAATAAATCAAGGGCGCTCAGTCATATTCTTTATAGGGCCCAAAATCCCTGGCGGCACACCTGCCTCTGCCAATCCGGGGAGGGCTGCAGACTACCACATGCCTCCTCCAATACATATGGAGTCACCAGCCGCTTCTTTTCACCCGACAGTGAGGAGTTTCACCAGGGGGATGTAGTATGTGGGAGGATCATGCTATCCCCCCCCCCACCCCAAACAGGCACTCCAGCCAACCAGAGGAGGCGCTAGTGTAGCGACCAGGACACATCCGGCTTCCCACCCACAGACACGGCCAATTGTGTCTGTAGGGACGCCCACAGGGTTTCGATCCGGTGATCCCCGTGTTGGTAGGCAACTGGATAGCCCGCTACGCTCTCTGGACGAGCAGATGGGCACTGTTTAATAAGATCGAAGACCCATTTCCAGAGCATGTTAGGGAGCCTATTCATCCAGGAACTTTGACAGAAACATCTCCTGACATTACTTGTTGTGCAGGTTGTGGAGCTCCCCACCTGCCCTCTGCCATCTGAAACAATCATGTGAAATTTAACAGTCGTCTTCAAACTACGAATGCAGTGTAATTCACACATGAACCAAAACCTACGCTTGTTTAAGTCTCAAATTTTGCAAATAAATTACAAATGCATGCACATCCAAACTATAAGTACTAGGTGCTGGACAGAGGAACATGTGAAAAACAGAATAGAGTCCACACACTAGATAATGCTCCCATGAACATCTATTACGGTATCACCCTGTGGCGCTTTGAGCATTAAGCTCTTCTTCACCTGACCTGTCAGGTGAGCTGGTCTGTATATGAAGGTGTCTGTGTTTGCGTCTTCATCTGAAGAAGAGCTTAATGCTCGAAGTGATGCTTGGTGCTATAATAATGGCTGTTCATGGGAGCATTATCTAGTGTGTGGACTATTTTTCTGTTTAATACACAAGTTTCCCTCTGATACGAGAGGAATTCTGTGTAATAATTGACAAATATATGAAACAAAATAAATAGAAATGGAAATGGGGAAAAAGATAAATACTACAGTCCACAAATCGGCGTTAAGTTTGTCGAATACAAATAAACATAAACGTGAATATATCTCTCCATCCACAAATAAATGATGTTTTACTTGTTTTGTGTAAACCATCATATAGTAAATAGATATAGCATGATTTATATAATGTCTAATGTACATTTCAAATTACTATTCCCCCACTTGGCTACATTATTTATTTATTTATTTATTTTGTGTTTCCTGTTTTACATCTTGTAGAGCTGGGTCCAAACTATGGACCTGAGGCACTACAGGACAGATGTCACTTGATTGACAGTACTTGTAGGTAGGGCGAGTAGGGCGATCTTATTATTATTATTACTATTATTATCATCATCATTATCTCAGGTGAAAAAATATCATACTTAAATTATTCTTTTTAAAGAATACTAAGTACACATTCATGTTCTTTGTACTTTTTTTGTCGCCTTCAAGTATACTAAAGTGTGCTCAACTACTCCTTGAGTACAACTTCAGTTGTTAATGACATCTATTTTGAAGTACACTTTTTAAAAGTACATTTTAAGAAAACAAATTAAGCACAAAAAATAAAAGTATACTTGTACTAACTAGTATACATAGATTATATTTCTAATACACTAAAGTATACTACTTTTTGACCTGGGATATTATTAATTATTAATTATTAAATATTGTTATTGTCAAGTAGAGAACAGTTACTAGTTCCAGACTATTGGGAAAGTGATGTGAAAATGACCTGTTGCTCTTTTGTTAAAATGCTCCTTCTTTCACCGGGCCATGAGAGCTGCGGGCGACATTAGCTCATCCTGATTCACATTCTGGTCCTCATTACCTCCCACCTCCTGAAGCACCAACACACTGTGGTGAAGCGGGTCGAGGTCCTCATGAAGTGGGAAGAATAACCTGGTCTCACGTTCTCTCCTAGGTTGGACGGTTCTTCGGCGAAGTCGACGGCTCGGTCATGGCGTCCCTCATCAAGATGGGCATGTACAAAAAGTAGGGTTTTTCCATTGGAAGAGTTTCTCCATCTCACCATATAAACGGTTTTCCCTGACCAGAGGAGATGTTTGTAACCGTTCACTGTTTGCTCCCTCGGCCAGGGTTTCTCTGTTCGACTACCAGGGCATGTGTAAGAACAGCCACCATCACGCCAGCAGCGCCCGACCCCTCCTCAGTGTGAGTTATCTGAGATAAGCTGCTTTCACACATGGCGATGGAGCCCTGCAGAGGGCTCCTTTTCCTCAGCCGCCCCAGAGAAACCCTCCTCTGTGGCCGACAGCAGAGGACTGGAGCTGTTAAAGGGCATGTGTGTGTGTGTGTGTGTGTGTTGTTGAGGCTTTTCTTTTCCATAAAGGGACTAGTTAAGTATCATCTGTCTGTTAGGAAATGACTGACACCAAAATCAACATTTTAACAACTATAATATTATTTTCAAACATTTTAAACTTCAGAGAGACATGGCTGAACTTGAATAGCAAAATTGAAAAAGTGAAAATATTACCTGAAAAACAAAACGGAAAACACATACTGCTAATCTAACAAACGTAACAAGGCCTATAACACGTGAAATATAAAAAAAGAACTGAAAATAAATATTGAAACAGACCCAAACAACAACCGGAGCTTAAAAACTACCAGAACAACCATGGGCAGTCACATGGTCGTTTTAGGTAGAGCTTATCATTACTTTTTTCTTTTTTTTTTGTATAATTGATCTAAAACTAATTTTAATGCAAATATATGCAATTTTAGGCACACTTAGGGAAGAGAACGGCAGGTCTGTATCTTATTTTATTTTTTTACCAATTTATTAAACTTTGAAAATCCAAAAGGATCAAAATGACCGCCTCGATCGTTCCAGTGCTAGGTATCCGCTAACTCTTCATCTGAATTTGCTTTTCGTGTCTGTTCTGATTTGTTACCATTTATCCTCTATGACGGAGGTCAGCGTTCAGGTTTAAATGACTCAGATACCTATGGATATATCGGCCTGTGACGAGATATGAACGTGTGACACTATGAATGTGGAGCAGGGCATCGCAGATGAACAGCCATCTGATCAGCCACAGATAAAATGGTTAGGATAAGCGGTTTGGATAATGGGTGGATGGATGGATAAACGAATTGCGTGGTTGTGTCTCACATTAATGTGTGTGGTGTTGGCTGCTGCCTGTGCTTCCTGCAGCCTTTCTACGGCATCCTGGCCTTGCTGAGATGGTTCTTCTCCAATGCGCTGATGTAAGTCCAAGTCTCCTGTAGTTAGGCTTTAAAACAGATGAAGAGTTACACTGACTTTGCCAAATATTCAACTTCATGAGCCTGAAGCCAATTCTGGCTCTCTGTAAGGTTTGCAGGAGACTGTTCGATGATAAAATGAGAACAGTTTGACAGAATGGTGCTCCTTTATTTCAGGACTACTCAAAGATTACCTTTTTAGAGACTTTTTTTTTCTAATTGTAGAGTCAGTGTTTTGGAAATGAATTCTTAACTCCAGATGTGAAAAGACCTGAATGTTCTAACTTGTTGGATGGTGTAACTAATCAATGTGATGGTGATGATGATGGTAACTGTTAGATGGTGGTAACCAGTCGTTGTATATTGAATGTTGTACATTTTTTTGAAAGCATGGAAACTTTTTCCGGGCGGCACGGTGGCACAGTGGTTAGCGCGGTTGCCTCACAACAAGAAGGTCCTGGGTTTGAGCCTCAGGGTGGTCCAACCTTGGGGGTCGTCCCGGGTCATCCTCTGTGTGGAGTTTGCATGTTCTCCCCGTGTCTGCGTGGGTTTCCTCCCACAGTCCAAAGACATGTAGGTCAGGTGAATCGGCCATACTAAATTGTTCCTAGGTATGAATGTGTGTGTGTGTGTGGGCTCCATGATGGTCTGGCAGCCTGTCCAGCATGTCTCCCCGCCTGCCGCCCAATGACTGCTGGGATAGGCTGCAGCATCCTGCGAGCCTGAGAGCAGGATAAGTGGTTTGGATAATGGATGGATGGGTACTTTTTCCAGTGCTGGGCAGATAAGCTGAATTTCTCAAGGACCATAAAGTGTTGGTTGCTAACAACTTGCTGTTTTGTCTCCTTCCGTATCGCAGGTTCATACTGGACTTCAACCTGTGTGGTCTTTGGCACTCGGACTATTTCGTAGACGGTAAGTCGTCGTGATGTCACATTATCTGACAGCCACTGGAGGCAGCCAGTTGGAACACAACACACAAAAAAAAAAAATCCCTGAAAAATGAGGGCTAGGATATATATATATACACTCACCGGCCACTTTATTAGGCACACCCGTCCAACTGCTCGTTAACGCAAATTTCTAATCAGCCAATCACATGGCAGCAACTCAATGCATTTAGGCATGTAGACATGGTCAAGACGATCTGCTGCAGTTCAAACCGAGCATCAGAATGGGGAAGAAAGGTGATTTAAGTGACTTTGAACGTGGCATGGTTGTTGGTGCCAGACGTGCTGGTCTGAGTATTTCAGAAACTGCTGATCTACTGGGATTTACACGCACAACCATCTCTAGGGTTTACAGAGAATGGTCCGAAAAAGAGAAAATATCCAGTGAGCGGCAGTTCTGTGGGCGAAAATGCCTTGTTGATGCCAGAGGTCAGAGGAGAATGGCCAGACTGGTTCGAGCTGACGGAAAGGCAACAGTAACTCAAATAACCACTCATTACAACCGAGGTATGCAGAAGAGCATCTCTGAACACACAACACGTCGAACCTTGAGGCAGATGGGCTACAGCAGCAGAAGACCACACCGGGTGCCACTCCTGTCAGCTAAGAACAGGAAACTGAGGCTACAATTCGCACAGGCTCACCAAAATTGGACAATAGAAGGTTGGAAAAACGTTGCCTGGTCTGATGAGTCTCGATTTCTGCTGCGACATTCGGATGGTAGGGTCAGAATTTGGCGTCAACAACATGAAAGCATGGATCCATCCTGCCTTGTATCAACGGTTCAGGCTGGTGGTGGTGGTGTAATGGTGTGGGGGATATTTTCTTGGCACACTTTGGGCCCCTTAGTACCAATTGAGCATCGTGTCAACGCCACAGCCTTCCTGAGTATTGTTGCTGACCATGTCCATCCCTTTATGACCACAGTGTTCCCATCTTCTGATGGCTACTTCCAGCAGAATAACGCACCATGTCATAAAGCTCGAATCATCTCAGACTGGTTTCTTGAACATGACAATGAGTTCACTGTACTCAAATGGCCTCCACAGTCACCAGATCTCAATCCAATAGAGCACCTTTGGGATGTGGTGGACCGGGAGATTCGCATCATGGATGTGCAGCCGACAAATCTGCAGCAACTGCGTGATGCTATCATGTCAATATGGACCAAACTCTCTGAGGAATGTTTCCAGTACCTTGTTGAATCTATGCCACGAAGGATTAAGGCAGTTCTGAAGGCAAAAGGGGGTCCAACCCGGTACTAGCAAGGTGTACCTAATAAAGTGGCCAGTGAGTGTATATATATATAGATAGATAGATAGATAGATAGATAGATAGATAGATAGATAGATAGATAGATAGATAGATAGATAGATAGATAGATAGATAGATAGATAGATAGATAGATATTCCACTCCTCGTTAGTTGAGCACTTCTATCAACATCATTGACGGTTTCGGAAAAAAATGCTATATATATATATATATATATATATATATATATATATATATATGCATGTGTGTGTGTTTGTACCTTTCATCATGCCGTTATCATATTCATATCTCCTTCACAAATCATTTTCCTTCTGTGACGGTGCTTTCATTATTGTCCACATTGTCATCTTCATCATCGTCATCATCATCTTTGTGATGTGTACCATGTCCGCCTGGTGGGCCATCTCCATTCTGTGGTTAACTCCACCCAGCCAAAGCTGGCTATCATACATGTGAGTACTACGTGTGTGTGTGTGTGTGTGTGTGTGTGTGTGTGTGTGAGAGAGAGCGATTCTTTAAGTGTGGCTTGAGAATCAGTGCTGGCTTTTATTAGTTAAGTGAGTTTACATGCATGAGGCAGGAATGTGAGGCGCTAGGTGAACAGAACTTGCATCAGAGAAATGGGGGCAGAACAGCAGTGTGAGTATCATCTTGGTAGGCAAGGGAGACGAAACCGCAGTAGGGAATAATCAGCATCTTATATACAGTGTCCGTACAGCAGATAAACAGTCGGTAGAAGTCTGTAGGTGGTGTTATCTAACATGCTCAAAATAGACAGAAAAAAAAACTGAGCATCATGGGTCTCTAATGCAGTATGCACAGTATTTGTGTGACTATCACACAAGTAAAAAAAAAACGTACCAACAGAAAGAACTATGTGCAGATTATGAGATTGTGTGTGTGTGTGTGTGTGTGTGTGTGTGTGTGTGTGGTGACTCTGACAACTGTTGGCTGGTCTCTCCTCAGCCCACAAGCAGAAGAAGGTAGAGGCCCTGCAGCCTTGTGACACAGCCTACCCCGGCTTCATGTACGACTACTCCATCAGAGAAACCAACAGCCTCATCAAATGTGGACGCTGTCAGAAGTAGGATACTCCTGGAACACACATGAGCACACACATGCGCATGCACACACTTATACGTATTCTTGCACATGCATACATAAACACAGTGATTAAAAATATATAGAAAACACCCATAAAGATTAATGCACCCAGTAAATACACATGCATTTACTTTAGAGAAATTAAGACACCTACAAAGACACAATTAAAGATCACACTAAGCACATTTGCAGTAATGGCGCCATCTACTGGCTGAAATTCTGAATGACTGCTTGCAATAATTATAAAAATACTTCTTTAATATGTTTTGTGTATCCCTGAAGACCTCATCTCAATAGGTCAGAGTTTATATAAACGACATGTTGAGTTAATGAGCAGTAATTAACTCATGATCGTTCATTAAATGTCTCCCTAATGAACAGTTAGTTGTGTTTTGCAGGATGTTTGTCGTGCAGCAGCTCCCAGAGTCGAACCTGGTGATGGTGGTGACCCAGGCAGACTGCGACTGCTCGCGGCAGTACGGCCCCATTCTCCTCGATCCCAAAGAAATCAAATATATCCTTCTGGCTGACTTGTAGTTAAAGTGTGCCTATGAGGGTTTGCTCCTGCAGGGCTCTGGTTGCTTGCTGGCACAGGGCCAGGGGAGGTGCGAGCGTAGGATGAAAGGCACTTCCCTCCGGCGCAAGGTGCATTTTTCCCCATCTGCATCCATTTGCCAATTTCGTGGCTCAAAAGCAACCCCGCCTGCCCCGACATAGGTGTGGTGGTGCAGCTGGGGTTGTTATTGCCGATCAGCTGGCGTAGTACAAGTTTGTTGGCAATTGCACTTACACCTCCGTCGGCTCAGACCACACCCAAGCACAGACGCAGGTGCACTGAAGCTAATTTTGGACAGTAGTCTAGCCAAGGATGCATGGGAACATGTACCCAAATGTGTTTTAATCAATGTTTTAATGAAATCATCAAACCAATAGCAACAACTAACTGAATGCGACATAACGAATAAGCTAATCTGTAAAAAATGTTGATATGTGGCTGTTGGATTTAATGTGAATCAAAAACAGTTTGCACTCATCTTGACGTGCAGAAAATTCCACCTGGCTTAACCACGTGAACGTCTTGCTGGTCTAGACGGATGTTTCCACTACTGCAAAGTGTCTATACTGGAGCCTGGAATCTGGTCCAGTTCCCACAGAATTGGTGTGTGAAGGAATTCAATTTCACTATCGATCCTGTGGGCAAAACGGGAAGGGAGATTTTTTTCCCACTGTGTCACGGGATCGGGACAGAAGTGAAAATCGGCTCCCATGTCAGACTCTGAACTGTTGTGTCCATGGTCAGTCTCTGTAGGCTTGTGCACAGAATGAGAGCACTGAATGCAGTTTGTAAGACAGGCTGTGAAACCCTGAGCCTCTTGCATGCTACTTCACATTAGGTATATTTTGTTTGTCACAGTCTAATAAGGGACAGAGTATATAACTGGTGGAAGACTGCAGTATAGGGAAAGACTTTACCGCCGATGGATTTCATCGATGGATTTCCAACTTAGTTTAGGAGTAATGCAGACTTGTTCTAATGGGCGTCCTTCTTCATCATGGAAATGACAATACTGTGCTCCACAGCACATTTAAAGGGTATGGGAGGAGCTGATTTGATTAGCTAAATCGAAGCCCGCCCCAAATCCATCTGCGTGTAATGTATTCATCCTAATCCAACCCCTTTATCAACCGTGCCACGCTTGAGTCTCTGGTCACCGAATTACCAAAATATATTGGACGCGGGTTTGAGTTTGTGCCCAGTTTCATAAAAGCATAGCCCACAATCTGAGCCATACATATTTGTTAGTTTCCCATTTGGTTGTCTGTGTCTCATAATAAGATCAGAGTCATTGTTCTGGATTGTAAAATAGCTCCTCCGCTATAGCTCAGACCCATCCTACCTTTCCTAAACACTTGGGTTCATCCACACCTCCCCCAAGGATGCAAAATGCAACCATGCAAAAACCCAGGTTGCAAAATAAATAGAGTTAGCAGCCAGTCTTTGCATGGCTATGCAGCATAGCTACAGAGATAGCGGCCTGTAAGAGAGCTACAGTGTAGTACAGTATGGTAGTGGGAGGTATATTAGGACTCTGTCTAAATAACTAATACATCTTTAACTAGAGGTACACTCCTCTCTCAAACCGGTAGACTTGCTGTTGACAGTGTTATCAGAGCTACAATGGGCCAGCTGCGAGACTAGCTGACAGTCTAGCGTTGCGTTTCTTAACATATGTGAACATAACGCCACCGTCAAGTGCAACAGGATGAAGTCCCAGAAGGTCCGCCGGCGTCCAGAGTCCTGCCACGCCTACCATCCCAAGGTCCGCCTCCTGTTCCGGAACCCTGAGTACCTCTGAGTTAGCGCTGAGCTCCTGGGATGCTCCAGCTGGTCTTTACTAAGCCTGGTCCTATCTGCTAAGTTGGTCTTTGTTCAGACCAGCCTTAAGAGTGGACTTTAACGTCGGTTGCACCAACCCAACTTAAACCTAGTCTTAACTACGCCCGGTCATGCGAATGCCCACGCGAGGATACATTGTTAGCAATCTCCCGCTGTCTGGTTAATTTGTAGCTAATCATTATATGCGGCAGTGTTATAGAGAATCCAAAAAAAGTCAATTTCACGGACACTGAGATAAGGAAATGAATAGAGCTGTACAGCCAGCAGGAGAAAACGCTGCCTGCCAAGCCGTCCATGTAATAATAGATAAGAAGCAGCAGTCGGCCTGGAGACGGATAACGCAGGCCATAAATGATTGTTCAGTGGTTGTTTATTTAGTTTGTGAGTTTAATAATTAATTATAATAATGAATTATAGCTCTCCTGTCTGAAAGCCCGCTTGTTGTAAAGTCATTAAACGAGACGCGCCATTGTTGTTACAGTGTTGACCAGTGTTACAAGCTGTGTTGTTTTAAGGCGTTACTATAGAAACGGCCTAGATTCTGATGTCACGCCTGCTCCTGGCCAGCCGGTTTACGCCCGGTTTTAGCGAGAAGGAGGCTTAAGCCTAGATGGTACAACCGGCCCAACTACTGGGTCGGACCTAGAATGGCACGTTACGGCCAACTAAAGACCAGGCCTAAGCCCTGTTGGTGCAACCGGCCCCAGGATAGACTGACATATACGGAGGGATGCTCATGCATCACTGGGGATTCACACAGACGAAAAACAAAAAACAGGCAATTGGTGTGAAATTGTTAGGATTAAGGACATAATGGAGGATTAAGGACATACGTAACCCTCCTGATCACAATTTATTCAAATTCTAGTTTTGGTTTTTTTTTTATTGTCAGTAGCTCAGTAGCTAACCCAACTTTTGAGGTTTAACAGAGAATCTTTATAATATAAATGTGTTATATACACTACCGTTCAAAAGTTTGGGATCACCCAAACAATTTTGTGTTTTCCATGAAAAGTCACACTTATTCACCACCATATGTTGTGAAATGAATAGAAAATAGAGTCAAGACATTGACAAGGTTAGAAATAATGATTTGTATTTGAAATAAGATTTTTTTTACATCAAACTTTGCTTTCGTTAAAGAATCCTCCATTTGCAGCAATTACAGCATTGCAGACCTTTGGCATTCTAGCTGTTAATTTGTTGAGGTAATCTGGAGAAATTGCACCCCACGCTTCCAGAAGCAGCTCCCACAAGTTGGATTGGTTGGATGGGCACTTCTTTGAGCAGATTGAGTTTCTGGAGCATCACATTTGTGGGGTCAATTAAACGCTCAAAATGGCCAGAAAAAGAGAACTTTCATCTGAAACTCGACAGTCTATTCTTGTTCTTAGAAATGAAGGCTATTCCATGCGAGAAATTGCTAAGAAATTGAAGATTTCCTACACCGGTGTGTACTACTCCCTTCAGAGGACAGCACAAACAGGCTCTAACCAGAGTAGAAAAAGAAGTGGGAGGCCGCGTTGCACAACTGAGCAAGAAGATAAGTACATTAGAGTCTCTAGTTTGAGAAACAGACGCCTCACAGGTCCCCAACTGGCATCTTCATTAAATAGTACCTGTTAGAGCCTGTTTGTGCTGTCCTCTGAAGGGAGTAGTACACACCGGTGTAGGAAATCTTCAATTTCTTAGCAATTTCTCGCATGGAATAGCCTTCATTTCTAAGAACAAGAATAGACTGTCGAGTTTCAGATGAAAGTTCTCTTTTTCTGGCCATTTTGAGCGTTTAATTGACCCCACAAATGTGATGCTCCAGAAACTCAATCTGCTCAAAGAAGTGCCCATCCAAACAATCCAACTTGTGGGAGCTGCTTCTGGAAGCGTGGGGTGCAATTTCTCCAGATTACCTCAACAAATTAACAGCTAGAATGCCAAAGGTCTGCAATGCTGTAATTGCTGCAAATGGAGGATTCTTTGACGAAAGCAAAGTTTGATGTAAAAAAAATCTTATTTCAAATACAAATCATTATTTCTAACCTTGTCAATGTCTTGACTCTATTTTCTATTCATTTCACAACATATGGTGGTGAATAAGTGTGACTTTTCATGGAAAACACGAAATTGTTTGGGTGATCCCAAACTTTTGAACGGTAGTGTAGATAAACACTAAGGTCCTAAATTACACATTATAAGGAGAACCATTAAAGGGAAGCAATCATGACTGTCAGCATTACCTGTATATGTGTGTGTGTATATATATATATATATATATATATATATATATATATATATATATATATATATACACACACACACACACCTGCGGCACGGTGGCCCAGTGATTAGCGCTGTCGCCTCACAACAAGAAGGTCCTGGGTTCGAACCCCGGGGTTTTCCAACCTTGGGGGTCATCCCAGGTTGTCATCTGTGTGGAGTTTGCATGTTCTCCCCGTGTCTGCGGTGGGTTTTCTCCAGGTGCTCCGGTTTCCTCCCACCATCAAAAACACACGCATGTTAGGGTTAATATTCCTGTCTGTGCCCCTGAGCAAGGCAATGGAAAGAAGAACTGGAGTTGGTCCCCGGGTGCTGCACGGCGGCTGCCCACTGCTCCTAGCTACACAGCTAGTATGGGTTAAATGCAGAGCATGAATTTCCCCACAAGGATTATTATAATATATGTACAAAAAAAAATTTTGTGGACATATGCGCTCCATTAGCAGCCACAGTACTGAGCAGTCCTCTGTGCATCGCTGAAAGTTCGCCAAAGTTGCGTTCGTCGGTGACATCACAGGCACAAACAAAAATGTGAATATCAGTGTTAGACACAGCTGTATAATGTAGCGACATCATTCACATTGTCTTATGCAATGCAGCCTATCAGCCAACAAGGAATTAAGTTTTCACATTTTTGTATCGTCCACCAGTGAGATCACCAGCTGACACAGTTTTGGCAGTGTTTCAGAGACATACAGCAGACTGCACAGAGAGCCAGCTAGCCAGCTAGATAGATAGATAGATAGATAGATAGATAGATAGATAGATAGATAGATAGATAGATAGATAGATAGATAGATAGATAGATAGATAGATAGATAGATAGATAGATAGATAGATAGATAGATAGATAGATAGATAGATGATAGTTTCTTATAGCAGGTCACAATTTATGATCTAACTTTAAAGTTTACACAAGTAAGCAGTCTCCAGCAGATAAATACTACCCATCATGACATATCTGGTTTTCCTGATGTCAGTTCACCAACTACAGGCTTTAAATGACCTTTTAGACTAGCTCTACATCACTGTCCAGTGTAAGACCGTGACCAAATTATATATTATATATTTTCACATTAACTCATGCTTTACTGACCACAGGAGGATGCCAAGGAGTGTGGGGGAGCGTCGGCCATTTCTGTGTCGCTGCATCTCGTCTCGGCCTCCCTGGCCTTCTGCTTGATACTCCACCGATGGGCATAAACCGCTCTTCGCCTGCCACGTCTCACCTGCAGTATACCTTGAATGGAAGCAGCTGGACTCAGATGGCCGTCTTCCAAACAGGAAATCAGAAAAACGATTGGTTTGCCAAAGTGGCGTGTCCTCTGGCCAAGTGAGATTCGCAGTCCCACAATTTCTTGTCTTTGTTTCTGCTGACCAGAGTTGCCACTCCTGTTGGGTATTGCCTTGGATCCAGCGACGAAGGGCTACTTATTAAAGACTTCCCCACACTGGGGTAAACGACGAGGGGATATACTTCTTCAAACTGGCTCAGGAACCAGGATGAGAGGCTGGGACACAGAGAAACTGACCTGCCAATGGTTTTCCTCTGCTGGACAGCTTTTCACACTGCAGCCCAACCAGCAGCAGCTATGCATGGAGAATTGTTGCCATACCAGAACAGCAATCTAGCATCTTTCTAGCTTTTGATACAAAGAAATACTAACATGTAGTGTTTTGTATTAGAAATTACTCAAAAGGACAATTAGCATTTTGGATTTAAGGCCATCGTTCCCAAAATGTCAATGATCTGCGGCATAAGACTTCCATGTTCAGTCATTTCAGTGTAGAAATAGAGTAACTTTTTGTGGGTAACCATCATTTAAAGTGAATGTATGGCTTTCTCATTTTAATTCAACAACCCCTGACAAAGACTGTAGTGAATCGCCTAGTGATAAAGGTTTCGGTCTGCCATGTTTTCTTTAGTACCAGAGTTTTAACTGCCAAGCAGCATCACCTCTTTCACCACATTGAGCTAAACATCTGAAAACAGTTGCACCATGTCACTGTGTTATACTCTGTGTATACCTGGGTGTATACCAGTGTGTATACCATAGATGCTACAGAAGGATGCCTTAGGTGATCCTGGGAAAATAGAAAGTGATCCTAATGCATTGTGGGATTTTATGCATCAGTGTTTTAGACCAGTGGTGATTCCACATTGGAAACAGGTTGTTAAAAAAACCCAAACTACATGAAATGCTGTAATGAGTGTTTTGATTTAGACTCGACCCAGCCATTATCAGCCCAATAAAACAACTTTTAATGTTGGACTGCTGTGCCAAAATGTTCCCAGAATATTCACTCCAAAGTATATAAATATCCCGAAGAGGTCGTTATGCTCGTGATTAAGTGGATTAATGGATTTTCATCCGGAAAACTTACTTTTCCAGGTTTGTCATTTCTTATATATATATATATATATACACATATATTATGAGGACAACTTGACAACCCTTTGATACTGTACTACCACAGTGTGGCAAGAACATTCCTGCAGTCTATAAGGTGAGCATAATCCTTGCATGACATTAATACACAAAACACACATTTATAGTAAACATGCCTTCACTCAATAGAAGTTCATTCATATTTATGCCCTCAGACCTTAAATCAGAGGTCTCAACATCATCCTCAAGGCACAAAGTCTTTCTAAACTGTCAATGAAAAATGAGTGATAAACTCTTGATGACAGGCATGTTGGCAGAAAAACAGCACAACCCAGCCAGCACTCAGCAGCAGTCATACAATTCAAAATCATCTAAGATGACGACAAAGCATAGAAAAATTAATACGGTGGAGGTGTGCACGAGTATATACACCAACAACATGAAAAACAAAGATTCTGTTCTACACAGATGTTATCTGTAATTCCTCCAATAAGGTGATTTACCAGTTGTCTTGAGACACAAGCAGAATATTTTCTAGTTCATAGAAAAGAGGTTTCCAGTGTCCTTAAGTGGAACTACCAGAATGACTGGAGGGATTTAATTATGCTTAATGGGCTCTTAATTATCCTGTAAATACCCAAATACAATATGAGAATCATGTATATTGGCCATGTAGGTTTGCACTACATGGAATGTGACTCCAGTTTCGTGACTCTCTCAGTGTACTTAACATAGAATAGCAACACTATAACACAACAATCTTCAGATATATACACAAGGATTGACTATATACAGGTGAAGTAAGAGGTGATAAAGTGCAGTGGTACAGAGAATACACTCACTGGCCACTTTATTAGGTACACCTTGCTAGTACCGGGTTGGACCCCCTTTTGCCTTCAGAACTGCCTTAATCCTTCGTGGCATAGATTCAGCAAGGTACTGGAAACATTCCTCAGAGAGTTTGGTCCATATTGACATGATAGCATCACGCAGTTGCTGCAGATTTGTCAGCTGCACATCCATGATGCGAATCTCCCGGTCCACCACATCCCAAAGGTGCTCTATTGGATTGAGATCTGGTGACTGTGGAGGCCATTTGAGTACAGTGAACTCATTGTCATGTTCAAGAAACCAGTCTGAGATGATTCGAGCTTTATGACATGGCACGTTATCCTGCTGGAAGTAGCCATCAGAAGATGGGAACACTGTGGTCATAAAGGGATGGACATGGTCAGCAACAATACTCAGGTAGGCTGTGGCGTTGACACGATGCTCAATTGGTACTAAGGGGCCCAAAGTGTGCCAAGAAAATATCCCCCACACCATTACACCACCACCACCAGCCTGAACCGTTGATACAAGGCAGGATGGATCCGTGCTTTCATGTTGTTGACGCCAAATTCTGACCCTACCATCCGAATGTCGCAGCAGAAATCGAGACTCATCAGACCAGGCAACGTTTTTCCAATCTTCTATTGTCCAATTTTGGTGAGCCTGTGCGAATTGTAGCCTCAGTTTCCTGTTCTTAGCTGACAGGAGTGGCACCCGGTGTGGTCTTCTGCTGCTGTAGCCCATCTGCCTCAAGGTTCGACGTGTTGTGCGTTCAGAGATGCTCTTCTGCATACCTTGGTTGTAATGAGTGGTTATTTGAGTTACTGTTGCCTTTCTATCAGCTCGAACCAGTCTGGCCATTCTCCTCTGACCTCTGGCATCAACAAGGCATTTTCGCCCGCAGAACTGCCGCTCACTGGATATTTTCTCTTTTTCGGACCATTCTCTGTAAACCCTAGAGATGGTTGTGCGTGAAAATCCCAGTAGATCAGCAGTTTCTGAAATACTCAGACCAGCCCGTCTGGCACCAACAACCATGCCACGTTCAAAGTCACTTAAATCACCTTTCTTCCCCATTCTGATGCTCGGTTTGAACTGCAGGAGATCGTCTTGACCATGTCTACATGCCTAAATGCATTGAGTTGCTGCCATGTGATTGGCTGATTAGAAATTTGCGTTAACGAGCAGTTGGACAGGTGTGCCTAATAAAGTGGCCAGTGAGTGTATATCAGTGATGCTGAAATAGATGTTAGCAGGTTACTTACATACATGCTTGAGGTAGACGGTCATGACAGAGTGTACCAGTATACGTACAATGTACTGTACAGTATATACAACATGGTTGGATTTATTGACAGTGTTAAGTGTTCATTTGAATGACAGCCCGCGGAAAGAAACTTTTTACATCTGGTTGTTTTGGGGTACAGTGCTCTGTAGCGCCTATGAGAGGGGAGGAGTTGGAACAGGTTGTGACCAGGGTGTGATGGGTCTGCAGTAATGGTGCCTGCCTGTTTCCTGAGTCTGAAGGTGTATAAGTCCTGAATGGAGAGCTGGTTGGCAACAAGGATTTTCTCTGCAGACCTAACTGTCCATTGTAGTCTGTCCCTGTCCTGTCTGGTGGCCGAACCAAACCAGACAGTGATGGATGTGCAGAGGACAGACTGGATTATTGCAGTGTAGAACTGAATCGGCAGTTCCTGAGGCAGGTCGAAGTTCCTGAGCTGGCAGAGAAAGTACATCCTGTTGGACCTTTTTAATGATTGTGTCTATGTTAGATACCCACCTTAGTTCCTGGGAGATTGTGGAACCCAGAAATCTGTAGGTTTTCACCGTAAACACCGTGCTGTTGAGTATGGTTGGGGGGGGCAGTGTTGGGGTACTCCTCCTGAAGTCCACTGTCATTTCCACTGTTTTGAGCGTGTTCAGCTCCAGGTTGTTATGGCTGCACCAAAGAGCCAGCTGATCAACCTCCCATCTCTATGCAAACTCGTCCTTATCTCGAATAAGGCCAATGATGGTTCTGTCATCTGCAAACATCAGGAGTTTTACAGACAGGTCACCTGAGGTGCAGCCATTTGTGTAGACGGAGAAGAACAGAGGGGAGAGCACACATCCCTGGGGGGCGCCAGTACTGATTGTCCAGGAGCTGGATGGGATTTTCCCCAGCCTCACCAGCTGCCTTCTGTCTGTCAGGGAGTTTTTAATCCACTGGCAGATGGGGGCTGGTACAGTGTGCCAGGTGAGTTTGGAGTGGAGGATATCTGGGACGATGGTGTTGAACGCTGAGCTGAAGTCCACAACAGGACCCTTGCGTATGTCCCTGGAGAGTCGAGGTGTTGGAAGATGTAGTGCAATCTCATGTTGACTGCATCATCCACTGACCTGTTTGCTTGGTAGGCAAACTGCAGGGGGTCAAGCAGGAGGCCTGTGAGTTCCTTCAGGTGGGCCAGCACCAGTCTCTCGAAGGATTTCATGACGACAGACATTAGGGCAAGGGGCCTGTAGTCATTTAATCCTGTGATACGGGGTTTCTTGGGGACCGAGATGATAGTGGAGCTCTTGAAGCAGGAGGGAACTTCACACAGCTCCAGTGATCTGTTGAAGATCAGTGTGAAAATGGGGGCCAGTTGGTCAGCAGAGACTTTTAGATAGGAGGGTGACACGCCATCCAGGCCTGGTGCCTTCCTGGTCGTGGTGCATGTCCTCAACATAGATCCTGAGTGCGGGTGGGGGTTCGGTGGGGAGGGGGGAGTGGCTGACAGGGAGTCCAGTTGGTCATGTGTTGTGGCTGGAGAGGGTGAGGGGTGTGAAAGCTTGCTTCTCAAACCTGCAGTAAAGCCCATTTAGATCGTCAGCCGGTTGATGGTTCCCTGCAGTGTGGGGGGATGGTCTCCTGTAGTTGGTAATGTCTTTCAAACCGCTCCAGACTGATGATGGGTCGTTGGCAGAAAATCTGTTTTTCAGCTTTTCAGAACCTTTGTGCCCCTCCGAACTCCTTTGTGAGTGTATTTCTGGCTTTGTTGTACCGGATCCTATCTCCACCCCTGTAGGCTTCCTCTTTGGCCCTACAAAGCTGCCTGGGTTTTGTTGTGAACCGGGGCTTATTGTTGTTGAAGGTACAGAAGGTTTAGGTGGGTACACACATGTCCTCACTAAAGCTGATGTGTAAGAAACATGTGGCTGAATGTGACAAACAATAAAAACAGATTGCTGTTTGATGCTAGGTTAGCTGCAAAGCTGCCGGCTCAGCAAGTGGAAGAACGAGAGCTACACAAAAAGGAAATAAAACTTTTCAAAGCATGTTAAAAAAAATGGTGGAAACATGTATCTTTAAATACTTGGCAGTCTGGGGTTTCCCTAAAGCTATATAGCTTTTTTCTATTTGACTCTGTGTGTGTGTGTGTGTGTGTGTGTGTGTGTGTGTGTGTGTGTGTGTGTGTGTGTGTGTGTGTGTGTGTGTGTGTGTGTGTGTATGTCAGAAAGGGATAGACAGACAGACAGATAATATTCACCTGTGAATTTCTAAAGAATATCTGTAACAATTCCTTCATTTGCAATGAATGACTCCATGCGGCGACATGCTGGCACAGTGGTTAGCGCTGTCGCCTCACAGCACGCAGGTCCTGGGTTCGAACTCCGGGGTTGTCCACCCTTGGGGGTCATCCCAGGTCATCCTCTGTGTGGAGTTTGCATGTTCCCCCCATGTCTGCAGTGGGTTTTCTCCGGGTGCTCCGGTTTCCCCCAGCATCAAAAAGACATGCATGTTAGGGTTAATACTCCTGTCTGTGCCCCTGAGCAAGGCATGGCGAGACGAACTGGAGTTGGTCCCCAGGTGCTGCACGGCAGCTGCCCACTGCCCCTAGCTACACAGCTAGGATGGGTTAAATGCAGAGCGTAATTTTCCTACGGGGATCATTAAAGTATAGCAAACTAAAAATAAATAAATAAATAAATAGATGCCACATACCTGAATCCCAACTTCTGCTCTCTGTCTTCGTTTTCTTCATTTTAGCAGCACCGGGGGAATACTTCTGTTTTGGAGGCACCACCATGTTTAAACATTTTTTTTTTTAAACGGTTAAGACAATGGATGGGTGGATGGATTTTCGCAGCATCCCTCCACTGATACGATCTATCTACTGAGGGGGCCCCTTGTACTGGGTCAGAGCCATTGATTGGCTTTATGTCTCCCAGCAACTTTACTTAAAAATAAAGGAAAGAAAAGAAAAAAAGGATTCTCTGGGCCTTACGCAAGTGTACTCAGCATATCGGCCTGCCTATGCTCAAAATAAGCTGTTTGCATAAGTTGGCACACCCCATACTAATACGTTGTTGAATTACCTTTTGATTTTATTACAGCACTCCGTCTTTTTGGGTAAGAGTCTTATCAGCTTGGCACATCTTGACTTGGCAATGCTTCCCCAATCTTCCTTGCACAGGCCTCTTCAGGCCACCCCACAGATGTTCTATTGGGTTCAGGTCTGGGGTCTGGCTGGACCATTCCAAAACGCCGTTCCTTTGTTGATTTGGATGTATGCTTTGGGTCGTTGTCATGTTGAAAAGTGAAATTCCTCTTCATCTTCAGCTTTCTAACAGACGCCTGACAGTTTTGCACCAAAATCAACTGGTATTTGGAGCTATTCATGATTCCCCCCACCGTGAATAAAGCCCCAGTTCAGGCTGAAGGAAAGCAGCCCCAAAGCCTGATGCTGCCACCACCATGCTTCACTGTGGGCACGGTGTTCTTCTGGTGATGTGCTGTGTGGTTTTTGTGCCAAATATACCTTTTGGGAATTACGGCCAAAAAGTTAAACCTTGATCTCATCAGACACAACACGTTTTTCCACGTGGTTTCCGGAGACTGGATGTCTCTTTTGGAAACATTTAGCCGGGCTTGTGTGTGTGTCTCTGTGTGTCTCTGTGTGTGTGTGTGTGTGTGTGTGTGTGTGTGTGTGTGTGTGTGTGTGTGTGTGTGTGTGTGTGTGTGTGTGTGTGTGTGTGTTGTTTTGTTTTGTTTTTTGTGTGTGTGTGTGAAAAGGCCTCCTTCCGTCTTGCCACCCTACCCCATAGCCCAGATATATGAAGAATATGGGAGATTGTCTCGTAGGGAACAACCAGGACTTGCCAGAAATTCCTGCAGCTCCTTTAATGTTTCCGCAGGCCTCTTGGCAGCCCCCCTGACCAGTTTTCTCCTCATCTTCTCAGCCATTTTGGAGGAGGGATGTCCTGCTCTTGGTAATGTCACTGTTGTGCCATATTTTCTGTACTTTTTGATAATTGTCTTCACTGTGTTCCATGGTATATCTTATGTCTTGGAAATTCTCTTGTACCCCTCTCCTGATCAATACCTTTCAGCAATGAGATCCCGTTCATGCGTTGTAAGCTCTTTGTGGACCACGGCTTTTGCGGTTGGATGCAACCAAGAAGATGTCAGGAAAATCCTACAGGAACAGCTGAACTTTATTTGGGATTAATCAGAGTCACTTTAATTAATGGCAGGCATGAACTAGCTACTATTTAACATGAGTTTAATGTGACTGGTTAATTCTGAACACAGCCACATCCCTAATTATAAAAGGGTGTGCACACCTATGCAAACAGGTTATTGTAAGTTTTGTATTTTTTCCCTTTTTCCTAAAATGTTTCAGTTTGTTATTCAGTCTATTTCTGTAGGTTGCAATTTCCCTTTCTTTCTTTTTTTTTGGGGGGGGGGTTCTCCCCTTTTTTTCTCCCCAATTGTACTTGGCCACTCTTCCGAGCCATCTCAGTCTCTGCTCCACCCCCTCTGCCGATCTGGGGAGGGCTGCAGACTACCACGTGCCTCCTCCGATACATGTGGAGTCACCAGCCTCATCTTTTCACCTGACAGTGAGGAGTTTCACCAGGGGGACGTAGCGTGTGGGAGGATCACGCTATTCCTTGTCTTTTTCGAGTATCTGCTTTTGATAAGGGGGTCTTCTATACTGTCATGAACAACACGAGACAACACACCACATTCAAGGTACCACAAGTCCACAACTTTAACTTTTCTTGTAGCCTTGGCCAACCTCGCAGCTTCTTATATGGTGCTCATAGAGTGCAAACACTAAATGCACTTACTGTCTCTAAACTCATGGCTCTATCACAGGAAGCTAGAACACCACTCACTTTCGAACAAACTCTGGTCCTCACTGCCAAACTTTGTAATGCCTATTTGTTGTGTTTGTAAACCGTTAACAGGTATACTATACAAACATGTAATTTGATACCAGTTCAAACCACTAAAATTCGTATTAAGAGTGAAACAAGACAATATGTGTTGACATGCTGTATGCACGTTTCTCCTCTACGCCGCCAGTGTCCATTTATTTCCCGAGGAGGGCGGTAGCGAAGCTTAATGCGTCGAGTAGGTCTCATATTTGACGCGAAGAAGACAGGCTCAGTTACGCATGCGCGGCTGCTTCAATTTGTACAGCGGGAAATGCTTAATGGCCTTTGATTTGTTGATTGTTAATTTTACCCTGTTTACGACTATCTAGAAAATTAATGTCGTCTTATGAAATGTGGGATCCAGTGGACTGGATGCGCTTCATCCAAACATCTTCAGTCCGTTTAGCTAACAAAGGTTGACGTGGGCGTGATGCGGAGAGCAGCCTTGGACGCAAAGCTTTGCCAGCCGCTGGTATTCTTTGACTTGGAGACAACGGGGCTCGGTAAGAAATGACGTGATATGTGATGCTTAAATTTGTAGCTAATGACTCAGTGGTGTTATTTCAATGATTCATATATTTAGTAACTGTTGTCTATTGCAATTGCCATTGGATGGGTGTTGTGGTACGGATGTTGCTGGTAGTGTTAGATGAACCCTCTACTACATGTCTGCTACTGGGCTCTGACCTTGACCAGTGGGTTGTACTTGGAATAAACTTGTTTATGGGCTGAAAACACTTATCTGCTTAAGGTTTGCTACGGTATTTATTGGCAGTGAAATAGCGGAGTGGACTCTTCACTAAATCGGTGTGTGCTAAACTAAGTGATGTGTTGTAAAAGCAGAGCTCTACAATATGAAAATATAAGTGCTTATCATGCTAACCCATTGGTTGGACAATCACAAATGTCTTCTCATGACAAAATGACAGTCTTCCTCAATCTTTTGTATTACAGAAATACTAAGGGATGTTGTGTTGCTGTGAAGCCCACTGAGGCAAATGTCTCATTAGTTATAATGGGCTATACAAATAAAATTGACTTGACTTAACTGTTCATTTGTTTGTGTCATTCTGTCAGGTCCAAGTTGTGAAATCGTTCAGCTGGCGGCAGTGAGCCGGGGTCACTCCCTCAACCTATACACCGTTCCTCAGTGTCAAATGCAACTCCGAGCTGCCAGAATGACCGGCTTCAGGATCCTTGGGCGCAGGCTGTACCTCCATCGCCAGCCCGTCCTCACCAACTCCCTCCGGGAAATCCTAGTGTCCTTCATGGCTTTCCTCCGCATGCTTGGACGGCCTCTCCTTATAGGTCATAACATCACCCGCTTCGATTGTCCAGTTTTGGTCAGAGCACTGAACAAGCTGGATCTCCTAGCTGAGTTTCAGTCAGCCATCTCAGGCTGCTTGGACACCCTACCACTAACCCGTGAAATGTTGAAAGACTGCAGCGTCCAGAGTTTTAGACAAGAAAACCTGGTGAACGCGATATTAGGTGTGAAATACAAAGCCCACAATGCTTTAGAGGACGTGCGAGCTTTGCAGATGCTCTATAGTGTGCTTCAGCCTACATCAGAGCTGGTCTGTAGATTTACCTTTTGTTTTGGATAACACACAAGTAATAAACCCTTCTCACAGCCCACAGCTGCCGAAGCTATATTGCCTTGTATGTTACCAGGCCAAAGCTCTCTGTGGGAGCACTTCAGACTGCCAGTAAAGACCACAGAACACAGAGAAGATCAGTGATGGATTTGTGATACCTAATGAGCAGGGGTGGTATCGTTCACTATTATAGAGCTGCACTTTAACGACAAAATTCCCCATATGCATGCAAACATGGCAGTATTTTATGGCGACACATACCTTACCTGCACATGTTATTAATTTATTTCATTAACAGGGCAAGTTGACTATGAATTGTATTTATGAATTTATACTATTAATTTTTTTACAGGAACAGCTAAGGAAAATTGTTATGGTCATTATTGATAATTTATTCCTGTGCTGTTACCCTCCGAGCTGTTTTAGAGGAATAGTAAGGTTTGAGGTTCAGTGCTTTGCTCACTGGCAATGGTACTTCACACCGAGGCAGGGAAGAGAGTCCTTAGTTCAGGTTTCTCACCTAGATTCTCCCAGCCAATCCAACAATTCCAGTTGGCATCCTTGGTCGAATACACGTGACCAAAATACACTCAAAATGCTGGCTAGATGTAAGTACCCCCACCCCACCTCAATCCTGGTCTTTAGAATCTGATGGGGCAGGGGTCCGATGTCTTTAATGCTCTCTGAGCATGTGTGCGAGGATCTCATTCGTATTGGTTGGATATTGTAACACACCTGGCTGCTTTTCACTGTTTATTGCAGCAGAAACAAATCTCTTTTTTTGCATACTCAAGGATGGAAATTCTGCCTATAGTGGGCAGATTGTAAAACATTTCTCCTAATTCACACATGGCCCATTAACTATGTACAACACACCAAGATAAACATTTAATTCCCACAAATACTAGCAATATTGGAATATTACAATCCACTGAGAATGTCAACTGTGAAAATCCTCACGTAGAAGTAAAAAAAAAAGTGATGCAAACACTGCGGTAAAATAACTTCTATACAAATGACGATTATCAGTTGATTTATAAACACAGTATCTAACAAAGTAATCAGTGCATTCTAATTGTATGTATTATCATGTAGCCAGAAGGTAGACATGTGTCTAGCTCTGCTCTTACCAGACAGGAGACTTGTGTCCTCACCAAGGACTGTAGTATCAGGCTGACTCCTCAAGAATTTCTGTTTATGTACATTTTGTATTGGAAGCCCTTCATCTTTTGACAGTGTGTAAAATGGAACTATTATATTTTTACTACATGTGATTTGTGAGTGTTTTGTAGATTTGAACTACTACTACTAAAAACACTTCAGATATTAAAATGTTGATAAGTCATGACACCTAAAGATAAATAAAAATGAATCTTTAAAAGAATCTGGCAGTTTAGTGCGTGTCCGTTCAATCCGGTGTATAAATCATTTTGATTTTTCAGGTCATTACTTTTCACCAGGCGTTGTTGGTACATTCATCATCATCATCATCATCAGTCCTGTAACCTATGGAGGTCGTAGGAGCACAGCTAATGCCTCAAGTCTCCTCCACTGTTCCCTATCCATCGCAGCTCTCCCCTCCTCCACTATGCTCATCTGTAGCCATTCTCCGATGTGGTTTACCCAGGTTTTTCTCGGTCTCCCTCTCTTCCTAGTCCCTCCTACCAGGCCTTGCAGGATGTCCTTTGCAAGCGTCCTTTCCGTTTAGCAAACGTGCCCAAACCAGTTTAATTTCCTTTTTAAAATGTGTTTTCCTACCATTGTCAGTAAACCATCATGGTGACCAATAGCTTCCTTAACCTGTTCAGTAGTTCATTACCAGGTGTGTATCTGGTGCCTGCATGTTTTCTGAAGACGTCGTGTCCATGTGTTTGGCCCGTTTCTATTGGCCGATTTCTCAACGGGAGCCTTACAGTACAAAGTGAGGTTGGAGTCGGCGTAGTAGCAGAACAGGGCTTTATTCATCTAGTTTCACATACAGACGCTCTCAGCAGACACATGCTACAGTAGAATATTCATAGATGCTAAACCATGCCCTCATCGCAGACCTCAACACTGGACAAAATCATCGCCCCCGTAGAGAAAGTTAAATTGCGGTACCTTTTTCGATTTGTGTGCGAATCGAAGCCCCAACAGATAATTGAATTTCTGAAAAATAAAAACAAACTTCAGTGCAAACAGTCTCAATAGCGTTAAACTACTACAGTGACTAAACAACAAAATCAGTAACAAACATGTTAACTGGTTAAACTGACTTCCACTTTAAATGACACCATCTGAAAAAGAGGACTTTTATAAAGTGAACGACTGACATTACAAGTTTTCTGAAGGACAAGATAATGCGGGTCATTAACTGACAAACACTGTCTAATTATTCAACTTTTTTAGCAACAACAGACTAAAATACTCTCAGTACGAGACAGGATCACAGATGAAGAAACCAGCACTAGCAAAACCCTCCCATGGCCACCGTCAGTAGTCTTCACTACTGACCGGGAGTCAATTCACAGTTACTAAATTCAGATTCAAACCAAAAGAAAAGCTGCTCTTTGGAGGCAGGTTGGCTGGTAGGTTGATATAGCAGTCGGTATCAAATGTTTTATTGCAGGCAGAAAATCTGAACCTTTATAAGCAAAATATCCAAAGGAGTTGAATCAAGTGCAACTGGACTTGGTATATATCCGTGAAGACGTTTCGCCTCTCATCCAAGAGGCTTCCTCAGTTCGTGCCTCAGTTCGTGACTGACCAAGCCCGACTAGCTTGGTCTAGTCAGAAAGGCACAAACTGATGAAGCCTCTTGGATGAGAGGCGAAACGTCTTCACGGATATATACCAAGTCCAGTTGCACTTGATTCAACTCCTTTGGATAACCATGACCTGGATGAATGAGAACATTCACAGACATTTATAAGCAAAAGTTTTTTTTTCAGCTTTTGAAATTGGAAGAACATCCACTTTTATTCAAAACGGTGGAGTTTGATCCGATGCTCAAGTGGCATTTGAAAAAAAAAAACAGACCATACGTTGCACCATATCAAAACCATACAGGAATACATAACATTGGCTGTTGATGGTCAGTACAAACAGCGTTAAATACAAGTGTTTCATTCGAGGCTGCAGAGAGTCCAGAGGAATCTCTTAATAATACAGTTTTTTCCCCCATCAGTACTGTAAATCACACGGGATGCAGCGTTTGGACCATAAAACACATAATACTCGTGTGTCCTGACTTGAGTTGTACCCTGTAATGATGCTCCAAACAGCAGTAAGTTCCTTTTCATTACAAACTGATTATGATTTGTCAAAAAACCTCCTCCATCTGACACTGTAACCCACATGAAGGAGAAAACGGCTTCACACACAGAAAAAACGTATGTCGCGACCTCATCTCTTACGGCAAGCAGGGAGGGAGGCGATTAGGCGACCCCTCTTTCTCCCTCATTCTGCAACACTAACATATTTACACCAGTTTTCAGAAGTTCTGAGACAGTATGCGTGTGTTGGTAACCACTGAATAAAAGTAGTAGTACCCTCGCTGTGAGTGTTGGGTATTGCAGCAACACCAAATCGCAGCAAACTCCCCCGACTGACATCTCCAGTATTAGTTCTACATCTCCGACATGCACAGGCGTTTCAAATTTACGACCCACATTCTTGGTCTCTGGTGGGGATGCAAATAAAGACTTTGAGGGGCGGGGGGTGGGGGGGTTACTTGTTCAGTCAAAATATAAATGAATCTGCAGATGGTTCCAGCTGGACGGTTAAAGCCTAGTTCTGAGTGTAATACCAAACGTCACGTCCTCAGCAAGGACGAGGTGGTTGTGATGAACAGTGAACGGAGGGATACTGCACCAGTGTAAACATATTCCTCCTGTTTCCGTTAGAAGAAAAACAACAAAACAGCTGAGATGTGGATTGTGTGTGTTTGTAGAACTGTGGGACCTTCATCTCAAGAGGTACTACATAAGTTAAAGGAGGATTAAAAGCAATCAAAAACGCAGCAGCATTCGGACACTTGGGTACTCACACCAGGGACCAACACCACTGGCATGGGGGGTGGGGGGGGTGCAGACCACCTTCAAATAACACTATTAACCTAAATCCCTGTTTCAACACCCACCTCTGACAGCCTGGAGCTGGTGTGCTGAAAACCAGACGCCTTCTAGACGACAGGTGGCACAAGCTCTCAAACACAGCCCCAGATGGGCGATTACAGGAGGCAGCAGGCTCGATACATGCTCATGCCCGACGGGGAGGTGATATGCAGGGAGACGCTCTCATTGGCCGAAACGAACAGGACGGTGCCGCTACGCAGGGGGATGTCAGACAGGGCGGAAGCCGCAGTAGCCGTGGCGTCGCCCTCGATGACCAGAAGTATGCTGGCGCAATCGATTGGGGCCAAGGTGTACTGCTTGACCGAGGCCGGCACCTAGAGCGGAGCAAGGAGAGGGAGAACTTTATTCATTTATTCATCGATTAATTCACTTACTCCTTCATTGCCGAGCATGCGTCCCCTTTTTCGGTAAGACCCGGTCTGTGCAAGCACCAGACTGACCCTTGGATCCTCTGTTAGGGATGGGGCGTTTGTTAATGCCTTGATCAAGGTAGGGACACAAGAGTTGTTCATTCATTTCTGCCCAGAGTTTTCAAGCCGTGCTGCTGATGTGGACGTGGGACTAAACGTTCTCTAACCTCAACGTGTAATCAAACCCTACATTTTTAGCTGCGGACATGCCTAAATGCCTTCCACCTGATGAAACCCATCAATCTACTACTACTACTACTTTCGGCTGCTCCCGTTAGGGGTCGCCACAGCGGATCATCCGTTTCCATCTCTTCCTGTCCTCTGCATCTTCCTCTGTCACACCAGCCACCTGCATGTCCTCCCTCACCACATCCACAAACCTCCTCTTTGGCCTTCCTCTTTTCCTCTTCCCTGGCAGCTCCATATTCTCCCAATGTACCCAGCATCTCTCTTAAAACTCAGGGGAAGCACACACAATGACAGGGACAGGTTAAACATGTCAGTAAAAACCCGAGACAGTTGGGTGTAACTCGCCTTGAGGACATGGGCAGGGGGGCCGTCTGGGCCAGCAGCTTTGCGAGCCTCAACCCTTCTAAAGTTTTACTCACATCAGCCTCTGTCACCAGTAGATGGACTTCATCGGGTGGGGACTGTGCTGCTGTCACTGGGTCCAAGTTGTGAGCTTCAAAGCGGGCATAAAAGTTGTTAAGCTCATCCGGGAGAGAGGCAGAGGTGTTGATAGCCACACTGGGTCTAGATTTATAGCCTCCTCCACATACACCGTGAGTCTCGGCCACTGTAGTCATTTTCCAGTGTGTCCCTATATTGTCTTTTAGCAGCTTTGATGGCTCTCCTTAACTCATACCTGGATTTTTTGCAGCATTCCTTGTCCCCCGATTTAAAAGCAGCGGTACGCTCCCTCAACCTCAGGAGAATGTTGCTGTTAATCCAGAGCTTCTGGTTGGGATAGGCGCAAATAGACCGTACTGGGATACAGTCATCCACACAGAATCTAACATAGCCAGTGACCAATTCAGCATACTCATCCAAACTCGAGGCTGAATCCTTAAAGACTGACCAGTCTGTTGATCCCAAACGTCCCTGCAGTTTGGATTGGCGTTCTGTAGTTCAGCACTGTACTGTCCTCACGGTGGGCTGCACACACCTCACTTTCTGCTTGTAGGCAGGAAGCAAGAGCGCTGACAGATGGTGGGATTTCCCAAAATGAGGTCGTGGGACAGACCTGTAAGCGGCCTTTACCGCGGAGTAACAGTGGTTAATGATCTTATTGCCTCTGGTTGGGCAGGTGACATGTTGGCAAAATTTTGGTGGCCCGGATTTCAGGGTTACGGTGGTTAAAATCCCCCGCCACCAGTGAAATGGCCTCAGGCTGCAAGCTCTCCTGCCTGCTAATGGCTCCATACAGTTCGTCCACCGCCGCTGTGGCAGTAGCTTGTGGCGGTATGTAGACAGCAGTTAACAACATGCAGGGGAATTTGCTAGGGCGATAAAATGGTCTGCCCCTTGTTGTTAGTTGTTCCAACACTGGCAAAGAGGACTGTGAGACTATTTCCATGTCAGTGCATCATGAATTGTTAACAAAGAAGCATACACCACCTCCCTTTACTTTTCCAGTAGTCGCCATGGAACGGTCCATGTAGTGCACAGAAAAACCCTCTGGTTGTGTAGCCCTATCAGGCGTACCAGGGCCCAGCACAGTCTCTCGAGCAGAACACACAACAGTCCTTATCCCTTTGAGAGCTTATTCGGCAATGAAGTTTGTCCTGCTTGTTGTCGAGGGACTGGAAATTAGACAGCAGTATGCTGGGAATCGGGGCAGGGTAGGATGCCATCGTAGCCTCAGCAGGGTACCGCCTCTCGCTTCCGGCAGTGCTGTCTGCGGTCATTACTCCATGGTGGTACCTGTCTGTTGTAGGTAATGTCTCTCGGCAAGTCCCGCAGCTTCCAGCTGTTGGGAACGTCTAATCTTGTGTCCAGTAAAGTCTGGCGAGCACAAGTAATTGTGCAAGACAC